>NW_009626742.1:0-4577 GCF_000690535.1 Cariama cristata
CCGGCCCAGCCTTAAACGGTGACACTACAGAACTACCAGACGTGTTCCTGGTACATTCTAGCTGCTTCTCAGAAAACAGACAAAAACACAACTAAGTTTCAATAGCTTATCAGCTTTTAAATAGGTCTTTGATTTGAAGTAGATGCTTCTGCTTTTGAGCTCGAGTCACACAGTAGTTCTAAAAGAGATGCAGAAAGAATGAAAATGTCTAAACAATAGACTGTCCTAGTTGCAGAACTATAAGGAGGGAGAATTTGAAAATTAATCCATGGGGGTTTTTGTTTCTGCAAAGAGCATCAAAGTATTGTCTCTCCCATAAAGCATATTGTGCTAATCTTTATATTAAAATGAATGTAAAAAAAAAAAAAAAATTAAAAAGAAGATGAAAAAGAATACTAAAGAATTATGTTTCCATTCATTATTACATATCTTCTCTACTAACTTTCAGTCAGTGCAAGAACTATGTGGTCTCCTAATGACTCAGTGGGCATATATAAAGAATGAGCTCTGACACAGTCCCTTCTATGGAGGAAAGACTTCCCTTCTGCTTCAATAAACTTGGTAAGAGACAATATATATCATCGGTAGAACACAGTTTTCAACCTATCCACTATGTATTCTTTTTCAGTTTTCAACTTACTCACTATTCATTATTATTGCCCACCATTCCCACAAATGATCAGGACAATTATGATGCGTTAGGCCTTGTCCTTTATTGCTCTTGATAACATTATTGGTACTTTTACTCCATACCTGTCTTGGTTTAGCATATTTTAGTTTAGGAAAGCAAGAGAAAAACAGTCAAAGTAAATCACTATTTAGTAAACTTGTATGAGTCATTCAAAATTACCTGAGGCCCCAAAGAGCCCATAACCCTGTAACACAGGTTATAAAAAGGTATTTCTTTCTCAAAAGAAGTAAATGTTTGAGAGAACCAGACAGGCAAATATCCAGAGAAGATACATGTATAGCTTTCTGCCTTAACATTTTTTTTAATCTTTGAGAAAGTAGTAAATCCTAGCTCAAAAGCATATGCCGAGCAAAGCAAAGAAGAAAGAGGATGAAAACTGGTTAACAATTTCCCAGGATGTACTCCCAACATTTCCTAACTAAAGGTTTGTCTGATTCAGATATGGTATCTTGATGCGTTTTTCCTGAACAAGTATCTGTCAACTGCTACAGATCCTGTATAAGCTCTTAACATCTATAGCATCTTGCATCAAGAAGTTTGAAAGTTGAACTACAATTACCTACTATGACCCTAATTTTGATACTGGAAGAGACTATGAATAGTTGTTCCATATTTGGCACCTTTCTACGACTCACAATTCAAGTTTCACATACAGGGCTCCAGCAAATCCTTCTAACAGTCGCATCTGGACTGAAGAACCCAAGTGTAAATACTTTGTACTGTTAGAAATCCAGGAACAAGTATACCAGGGACAACTAAGTAAGATTAAAATTCTTGAGCCGATGGAGAGCATATGGTGGGTTTGTGAAATCATGAGAGTGAGTGAATAAGGAATGACTGTACATTTTATTTTCCAATGTACATACTATGAAATATTGAATGAAGCTATTGGGGGGCGGGGGGGGAAACAAAGGAGGTGGTCTTAAACTATGAGATTTTACTGCCATGAACTGCTGTGGACAGTGAAATGTGCATGGATTCAAAAAGTTGATGAACAAAGCAGTGTGGAGAAAATCTCTTGCAAGCTATTAATACAGAGACATTGCATTTGGGCAGTAAGCCCTGGACCTGCATTTTTTGGAATTACAACCACATTTGGAAAAAGTACTGTATGCTCATTCTGTTCTAATTTTCCTCCTTGGGTGTCCACCACAGTCAACTATACACAGAGCGTGTATAATGGGTTAGATGGACCTCCGATCTATGCAGCTCTTTGGATCAGCACTCTCATGATTTTATTTTGGCATCATTTTAGTTTCTTTTGGCTTTATTTTCTGTAAGCTTTTGCCAAAATTAAGAAAACATGAAAACTCAAAGTCATAGTCTTTTATCAGGGACATCTAGGATGATGATTGCCTTCTACGGATGGCAGAATTGTTTTGGTCTGTTGACCCATAAAGTGGGCATACTCTTCTAGGTGATGTGGGAGCTGCCAGCACAGTTCATTTCAGTCTTTCAACTGAAAAATCCCTTTAGCAACATGTGCTTCTCTTTCTGCCAGGTCACTTGGCTATGAAGTGTGGATGCTGACAGTAACATCTTTGAAACAAAACTGACCTTTGGAATTACTGCAGCAAATGTTGGTCTTTCTTATAATGAAAATTTTCCACACTAGAAGGTCTCACCTGGCAAATATAGCTCAAATACAGCTTGCTGTTAATGATTATTTCTTCCAAGATTTTAAAATTGATGGGATGCATTTTAACCTATCTATAGGTCTAGCAAGAGCTAGAATGTATACAAATACAAATACAGATGCTGATTTCTTGATATGCAGAAAAATCCCTTTTCTTTCTGCACCCCTACTTGTATTATTTCTTAGGTTTTACTAGATAATAATGTAGCTATAAGTCTTTTTTCATCTTTATCCTTCTACAAAATTATTTGCCTAATATTTTCAATTCCAGCCATGTTGTTGAAATAGAAAATGACATTCATAAAATACTGTGAAGCCATCAAGTAGATTTAGACATATTCTTAAAACTGCAATTTGTATGGTGATTCCTCCAGTGCAGGTATTAAATATAACTCAGGAGGCTAACATTGTGAACCATTGTTTCATTGTCCATTTTAAATTAGACATCTGATCTTGTAACTATAGGTGGCACTCTGAGTGTAGTAGGTCCAGACCAGAGAGGACAGAATGCTAATGTCCAAAGAGGCACATGCGATCTGATGTCTGAAAGCTTGAAATGAAACAAACATCATTATTTTAAAAATAAGGATGCATTTAAAAACTTATTTACATAAATACGGTTAAAATCTTTGACTTACCTGTTATAGCCATTTATGCTAGAGCAATTTAAGAGACTGCACATCTGTCAAGCTATTCTGTTAGAGGTTATCGCCTCTGAGAAGTCTGTCATTTAAAAAGTTAAGGCCACAGATGTGATTTTTTTTTTCATTCTGTTACCCTCACTAATGAAAGAGAAATTGCTGAATGACTGTCACAACTGAGGACTGATTTGACAGTGCAGCTAAGCTCACCTTCTAGCCAGGTACTGTCAAGAGGGGTGCCAACCTCTCTGTGTGGGCTGCACCCTCATTCCCCTGATTTTCATCAACTGTCTGACTCCCTAATGTAGTAATAGCCAAACGTTTTGGATCACACACCCCATCAGTAAAATATTTTTGAGCCCACCCCCCTGATACATGTAGATTTATTTTTAAATAAATGACATACTTTTACTACTGTACTAATAAATCATGTACACTATAAAGCATGCACAAAAATAGAGATCGAAAAGCATGAGATTAAAAGGAAATAAACACTCAATTTAAAATAAATTTTTAAAATCTTTTTATTAACAGTACAAAACATATTTTCTTCCCAAACCTCAGTGGACTTTCCTGTGCATGCCCCCCACTTTGGAGACCAGTGTCCTTGTGAGTCAGTTCACAGAAAGACACTTTTAGAAAACTAACCCTGCAAAACAAAGTGATTGATTATTTTTTGCTGGATGAACTCTCAGAACAGGCTCACTGAGAGCTCACAGAAGCACCAGTGAGACAGGAAGGGTCATGTCAGCAACAGGGAGGTGTGACTATCCCATTTGTGGCAACTACGTCAGAGCGAGAGCATCAGCCTGCGCCCTACCTGCAGGAACTATGTCAGCCCAGAGTTTTAGGCTTTCTTCTCATTTTCTTCTCATTTGCAAGTTGGCTGTAGTTAAATTAAGTCCCCAAGTACAGCAGCCTGTGTTACAATACCGCAGCCTTAGGCCTTGAACTTTGGCAGAAGCATGTACTGGAGATTTTCAGGCACTGCAAAAACTGGGATTCGCATTGAGAGGGATACAGTGTATGTTCTGAGTTCCCTAAGAAACAAAGCCCCCTAAGAAACAGATGAGGTTTCAAAGAATAAAATTAACTTTTTCTATCAAAGTAAAGGTTAAGAATGTCATTCCTCGTTATAGGGCTAGAGTATAGAGAACTCTTTTGACTTGCTACTGTCATCTTTGTATCTTCCTGCATAGAGAAGCAGGCAGCTCTACATATCATCATTCAAGCCAGAACTTCTCTTTTCCTCCTCCCTGTACTTTTATGAGCCTTCTTCCCAGCCACAGTGGTGAAGGACAGAGATACCACAAGGTAATGAGGACAGGCCTTCTCCTCATAGTTGCACTTCTGTCATGTCTCAGCATAGCTCCTTTACCAGGTATGCAATAGCCCTTCTAGGTGTGACTACTTCTGCTGGCTTTGTTAGAAAGGTGAAATCAGCAGTTTGAGCCTACTTTGGAAGGCTTAGTACCCACAGCGCTGGATGTTGCAATGGCTTTTTTTTAGCACTGACATTATATGCCTCAAAGAAATTTACAGAAAAAGTCATCGTGCTGAGTTAGGAACCACCTGCACCCCACAGAATCATAGAATCATAATGGTTGGA
>NW_009626743.1:0-3160 GCF_000690535.1 Cariama cristata
GTTTTAAGATTTAGTTTTACTTCTCATTATTGTACTCCAATTTGATTGTTAATAAATTAAACCGGTTTCCCCAAGTCAAGTCTGTTTTGCCTGTGACAGTAACTGGGGAGTGATCTCTCCCTGTCCTTATCTCAACCCACGAGCCTTTCATTACGTTTTCTCTCCCTTTTCCAGATGAGGAGGGGAGTGACAGAGCGGCTTTGGTGGGCACCTGGTGTCCAGCCAGGGTCAACCCACCACAGAAGAAATGGGCAAAACTTGGAAGAACAAGAAATTTTTAGTAGATAATAAGAAAATATTCTTTGCAATGAATGTGGTCAAACATTAGAACAGGTTGCCCAGAGCATGCTGTAGAATCTCCAGTCCTCAAGAGACATTCAGAATTAATCTGGGCATGACACAGAGCAACATGTCATAGCCTACCAAGGTGGTTTGAGTGAGTGTGTATGTGGGGAGAAAGGTCAGACGAAATGTCTTCCAGATGCTCCTTCCAAACAAACTTATTCTGTGACCCTGTGATGAAATGAAGCAAATGGAAAATAAGTTTAAAAAAAAAAAAAAAAGAAGAAAAATCATACCATTTTGAGGTGGAATCCTCAATTGAATTCAACAATGTTACTCTATGCTGACATCAGAATTTTCAAACATATTTCAGAAGCGTTAGAATGCTTTGATAATTGTAAGCTCCTTTGATATAACTGTTTAGAAAGCTTTCTCCTCAGTTTTCATCCATCATTTACATTGTAGCCCCTGACACCAGAATTGCAGTTCCTAACATCGTTCTGTGCATTACAGCTCCCACATGCAGCTGTGCGCTGGGTGCTAGTTCTAGTTTTCCCCAGCACAAACTCACAAAGTGCACACAAACCTTTTAAACCCTGGCAGGCAAAACATCAAAATACAGAAAGATCAAAGCCAGACACCATACTTACTACTATTTTTCTGAAAAAGAGATCTAAACTTTCACTGGCTGGGAATGATTCATCCATCTCTTCTCCTCTCACGCTGATGTTTATACCAGAGTGCTTTCAGTCAGCTCATTCATATAAACCCAGACCAATAACTATCAACAGTGAAAAAAGGACAGCTGGCATCCATCAATACTTGACAATTTTTTTTCCATTAGCTAAATTACAAAACCGATTCTGGAAGACCTTTTCACTAATTCCTGTTCATATCCTTCATTGTATAGGTCAGGAAAGCAGAGGCCAAAGAGCAGAAATCTAGAATGGATGCAAGTTTAATCAAAATCTGGAAAAGCTCCTGCATCTGCAGTCTGCCCTGCCCACTGAAACCCCACCTCATCATCCCCTTCCAGGTTCCATCCCCCCTTTTCTGAGGAGAGGGGACATTCTTGAACTCCTGTGACTGAAGGGAGTACAGCATAGAGTATAAATTATGGGGGGCTGGGCATACAATCATCCTCAAACATTTAAAAAAAGGGGAATATTGGTAAGGGACGACTGCCTAAAACCTGCCATGGTTTTAATCCTTAGGGCCACAGGATTATATTGTCATTATCCTACTGTGGGTTAAACCCAAATTTAAACATTTAGGCCCAGTGTGCTTTCTGGGGCTAACTATCCCATGGTCACTCTAAAAGTGCATAAGGAACACCTGACTTCCTTCCAGGCTTACCTAGTAACTGTTTGGAGTTAGCTAGACTTAGATGCCGGATAGGACAGCCCACATTACTGAAATAACTGAATGCTAGCAAGGGAAAGTAACCTGCCACTGGCAAGACTGTTTTGGGGATGGTTTTGGCAAGTTATGGGCAGTTCACTAGAACAGCATCCCACAATGACCTGAAAAAAGAAAAGGAAAGTACAGAAGAAAGTCTCCCATTTGTGCTCCTCTCCCTACCTCTTTTTCCTTGTGAGAAGACCCTATTTTTACTCCCGTGGACTGATAAGCTTCCCTCTGCTCCCACTCCCAAAACCAGGGTATTCACATCTGCAGGCAACCACTGCGCACACCCTAGAGAGGTGTCAGATGCTCAAGTGACACCAGGCGTGCTCAGTAACTGTAAGCAGCTGCTTGCACACACATGAGGCTGTTTTCCAGCAAGGGGAAGACACCCTTTTTGACTAAGTCTTTTTTTTCTTTATCCATCAGCATAAAGGTGAAGCAGAACAACAAAGTGTTTCTCCAGCCTTGCTGCAACTACTTCCCAGAGCCTTTCTTTTCCATCTGTGTGTTTGGGGTTATTGGGGAGCCTGTCTCTTTCCTTTTGCTCTCTCAGACCTCCATAGACAACATTTAATCAATCACTTTTTAGCTGGGCTTATTATTCAGGCAGATCTGCCTGGCTCCAGGTTCTTAGAGATAAGAGCACAGTAGTGGAGGACTCCTTAGTAAAGGACTAAAATGTCCTTTAGAAAAATGTTAATTGCTTATGTAGAATAACGTTCTCTATGTTTCCTCTCGGGTACGATCCATATACTACATAGAGCACGTGGAATCAGAGAAGTAACGTAACTCCTTCCCAACGTCATCTGGTCAAAACACAGAGCAGATCTGCTACCCACAGTCAATGTTCCAACTAAATTAATTTTGTGATCTTATTTTGTCTTCTTTTACCTCAGAGAAAAAAAAGGCATGTTGACCTTCACGTGAGTATGACTCCTTTTCCCATAAAAAAATCAAGCTAACGGGGGGTACTCAATTAAGCTAGAAACAGATGTTAATTCCCCATCCAAAAATTCTTCTATTTTTGTTACTTTGCTCTCGCAATGAAAATTACTTAATTTTATGCAGTTTATACTGTGAGGTGTGTTCTTTGATTCCAATTTTTGGCTGTTTCTGTTCAGGAACAGATGCTCAAGTGATGTTTCTCACCAGGCATGCTCTCCAAAATTCAGGTCCCCGATAATCACATTAGTTGTTACGCACGGCATCACCTTAAAGGTAGTGTCAAGCTTCCACCTTGAGCCTGAGGCTGGCCAGCTATTTAGCAGTGCAGGTGACAGGACAACATGGTACAGATTTTCAAGTACGTTTCTTGGATGCTTAAGATGCAGATGGAAGCCATCAAACTCCTGCGGCCTCCTTCGTGGCCTCAGGAGAAGTCCCCAGCACTGTGACAACAACAATTTATTTTATTATTTTTATTTTTTTTTAGTATTTTGGAGACTGTTGCTTGGTTGTGGGACATACAGGA
>NW_009626744.1:0-6047 GCF_000690535.1 Cariama cristata
ACCCTTCCCCCGGTGAACCCCTTCTGTCAGCCCACAAGGCCGGGCCCCGCAGGCGTTGTGGTTATTCGCCCGCTGTTGAAGCCCGGCAGCCGTACCAGCGCCTGCCTTAAGTGGCAGAGGCTAAGCCAGTTCCTTCGAGGAGAAGGGGGAAAGCAGAGAGTTACAGCTCCTCACAGCACCCGAAGCCTTGCCGTGTAACGGAGCAGCAGACCGTCTTACTCCTACAAAAAAATGCTGTTTCTTGGAGGCCTCTGCTCCAAGTTCTTGGAGTTTCCTGCAAGTACAGTCCTTTGTTTTTTAGGAGATGGGCAAGAAACATGAGAAGAAGGGAGAAGCTTTCCCCTTTCATAAAAAGCTGAGGAGCCAGAGGGAGGCAAGGCTCAGCACAGCCATGGCACAAAAACAGAGAGAAAGGCAACCTCTCTCTCAACAGCTTTCTCTGTCTCTAAACTCACCAGAGCACACACAGTTGCTTACTTTTGTTAACCTTCACTTAACAGCTTTCTCTACATGCCTCTAAGCTCACCAAAACGCTTACCTTTGGTCAGGGCAACTGCAATTTTCAGTAGTGCTCCACGAGCAAGCTCACGGCGTATCAGCTCCCCATAGAGCACCACTGGGTGAGAGGCCAGTGCTATTAAGAGATCATAATAGATTTCAGAAGCTGGAAAGATCCCTTTGTCATAAAAAATACAGGCTATAGTCATTCAAACAATTAGATAAACATGAAAGTTCACAGGGACACCAAAAGGATTAGCATAGCAGAAGCAGCTGCTCAACTCAAAGCAAGGAAGCAAGTTCAGCAAGAGGGAGTTTTGGGGGCTACAAAACAAAAAGCATAAGTAGTTAATAGAATTAACAGGAGACAAAAAGCACTTTCTACCAAAGTTTAAAAAAACCAATTAATTCATCTTGGTGTAAATCTATTTGCATTAGTTTTCTTATAACCGGTCAGAAGTTTCTCATTTGGGATACTGTTATACGTGTCCTTAACAGCTCTCAGACTAATCAAAGCTAGGCTTTCTTCCCCATAGGAATTTCACCAATTATGTTAGTGGAAGTCATCCAAGGAGCCCCTCTCCTGTTGCTTTCACTCCAATTGCCCTTTCAAAGGTACAAGGCGGGCTGATACCCTCCCCATAGAGGGGCCATCCAAGTTGTAAGAACAGCTATCTAGTGTCTCAGTCTACTGCCTCACAGCCAGCTGACTGAAGCAACCAAACTCAGCAGGTAACCCTCATATAAATCCAGTTTTTGAGCCCAAGTTAGGCCTCGTACTCCAGCTTCTACAGAGAGAGTGCTTTTTGATTAAACATTTGCACTTTCCTCCCATCAGACAGACAGGAGTCCAGCCTTACCTTTCTTCCTGGTCCTACCCTGGAACCCCCCACCTCATCTAGCTACCAGGAACTACCCCTTGATACATACTAGCTCTAAAGAATTGACCCCGCAATCTCAAGTCATCTGCTTATGCCCTATTCCCACCCTTCTTTCTCTTCTTCTCATACCTCTACTTGCTTTTGTAATTTCCTTCCTCCCTTGCATTTGATGGGGTTACACAACCCTTGTCAGCCCTCATCTCCTCCACCTGAAGAGGTGAGCATTGGCACACCTGAGCCTGGACCCTCTTAAATGCCCTGAACACGAAGGCAATCATGGTGCTTTTACCCCATGCTTCTGCTGACATGGAAAGGTATTTCCATGTAGCCCAATGCATAAAAAACATTGTGTCTTGTGTTTTCCAGAAGAGGGATTGTGCTGCAGAAGAATTAGTCAATGGTCTGTGAGTTCAGCGGAAATCTGTGGCAAAACTGAATACTGAACCTTATTTGCAGATACCTCCCTAACACTTGTAACCACAAGAACAACTTTGTGCTCTAGCCAACGCTGCTTCCTCTTTTTTCAGCATTTCACAAACCTTCAGGTTCCTACTGCGTCTGGAAAATAAACAACAATCCTGCGACAATGCTGGGGTTAGTTTCACTTGATTTCTCAACGGCAATCTCATCCTGAGTTGTTTACATCACTCTGCCTTGGCCCTCAATGTTACTTATTTGAGGAGGTTATTGCTACCCTGTTGAAAGAGGTTAATGAGACAAACCATGTGAACAGTAATCTCTTGTGGAGTGCCGCCTGGGTACTGGTACTAGCAGGTTGGCAAACAACTGTGTTTTTCTCAAAAATAAATTGTGCCCTGAAACTAACCTTTTTCTCCTCAATGAGAAAGTACTGCCGTAATCCTGCAATTGCTCGTAATCCTGCAATTGCGAATGCCATAGAAATAAGCCAGGTCAGCAAGATTTACATGGCAGCTTTTCATGCATATCAAACTCCTCTCAGAACACTGCAAGTTCACTTGTGCCCTTACACGTTGTGATGCCACTAAGACGGCTTCTCCTGCAATCTCTGTTTGTTGCATTTGTTTTCTAGTCTAATGAATGGTGAGCAGTTAGTACATATGAGATAATAACATAGACGCAAACAAGCTCTGTTTGTTTTTTCAGGTAAGACCTTAGGTTGTTGGCAGCCAACGGGAATTAATTTTAAAGGGAAGCTGAGTGGCAGTCTGTCTTCAGCATGTTACTTTAGTACTGTTGCCTGTAGTCAGCAAGACTGGAGCACTGGTCATGAAGCCCAACCTGAGTGCTGTTAACACCGCCAGAAAGCCTGACTTTGATGTCTTTTTCTTACCTGTGATGTTTGCGTATATCGGACAATTCCATGGCAAACACTCAGGACTTGCTCAACAGGAGCATCTCCTGAGGCAGTGGAGCAGTCGCCTTGTCTTGCTCTATTGGGACTGAAGTTTCCTTCTAGGAAAGCTACTACAGATACCTCTTCCCTAAGAAAGTCAAACTTACTGAGCTCAGCAGGGCTGCCTGCTTGCAAAATTGGGCCTTAGTGCTAAAGAGTGAAACCAGTTACTTTGCCAGCGGCCCCAGGGAGCTTATTGCTTATTACTTTCCATTAGTGTTCAGGATGTTCTCCCTGCTTTCCAAGTAGTGAAGATGTCACGTCACTCTCCCTGCCTCATGGTGTTTGTAAGGAATGATTTTCAGTTAGACCTGATTTGAGATGGCGCAGCATTTGTGTCCCGGTGAGGAAATCTCACGTTTCAATGTCAAGCCTATGACTAAATCACTCTCCCCTACTGTCAATTTAGTAATGATCAGTTATCAGTGTAACCTCCAGGCACAAAGCTAGTCTTACCTTTCTCTTCAATGCCTTTGAGCCTTTCTTTGTGAAGAAGACAGGAAAAATCTGTTCTAACGGTGAACTCCATCCAGAGCACCAAACAAGTCTGCAACAGACTTCCTGGCTCATGTACAAAGCCATCAGGTGAGAACCGTTTCATAAATAGGGATGGGGGCAGAAAGCTTAAAACGCTTTGAGTTTGCATTTGGAAGAAATGTTCACCGTGCAGAGGTTTTAGCAAATTCTGTAAAACATGTGAAATCTTGGAGTAAACCTGTCCCCTGACCTTCACAAGGAATACCTACAGCGTGGTTACACAAAATGCATTGGCTCCCTGTGGCAGTGTAACAAATGCTGTATTTTCAGTGCTTTCTCTGAGAGCTGCCCCCAAAAGTTTCTTCTCTAACAGTTTACCAAATGAGCTGTCCTTCTCTTTCTTAAAGCAGATTGAGTGACAGGAATTTTCATCAAAATTATGCACTTTCAAGAAGGAATTTAAAGGTGATAGGAGGACACCTAGCACAGGATCGGGTCCATAACTCAAGGTTTAAAAGGTCATAGGGGGAAGAAAGAAGTTAGTCTAGGTGTAGCCGTAGTCCTCCCCTCATCACAGTAGCCCACAGCTGGCACCACAGCTTTGTCTCATCCCACAGGGCTGGGCACAGTAAAATTAATGGAATAGCTCAGTGCCACTGAAACAAATTCCTTTGTGCATGGAAAAACCCTGCTGAGTGGCGTGACAGGGCAGTTCCTTTCTGCAAAAACATTGACTTTGCTCTTGCGGCAGGCAAGCAAGGCGATATCGCAGGGTGGGGTGGGTTACCTCTCAAAACCACGTCCAAGAACCACTCTTTTTCAGAGATCTGAAATGGGAGAAATTGGCAAGGAAAGAAACACAGGAATACCTGCACCCCTTCCACTGCCAAACCACAGCCATTAGTCTGACAGAAAACTACACGGAACAAGAGATTTTGTTACTACCACAAAGATCACCATGCTAGGGCTTAAGAGACAAAGCAGATGAAAGGTATTGGCACCATTACCTCCTGTAACTCTTTCTTGCAGCAGGCACAGAAGGACAGCAAGGGTTACTTGCTTAAACCACAGCCATTTTGAGGTCTAAGCTTTCAACTGGCTGCTGTGAAGTAATGGGCGTTTCCTCTCAGCGAGGTTTTTCCTACTTGGATTTCACTCCTCTCAGAAGTACTTGCCATGCTTTGTCCAATGACTCATAACCAACACAGCTGTTATCAGCTAGTGCTTTCCCCCCTCCCCCCCCCTCCAAAAAAAAAACAACTTACATTAGAAAAGTTTCACACTATAGACTGCTCCAGGATACCTCTTCTTGACTCTATCTGTGGAGACCTGGCATGGGAAGATCATCACACATGCTACTTCTACTTACAGTGACAGCCAAAGACCGCTGTAAAAGCCAGGGTAAGCTGCCTGCCAGAACTATCTCCTAGCAGAAGACACTTTATAAAGCAAAATTTACTGTCCTCCCAAGCTGATGCGCTCTTCTGGGCACACCAGAGATCAGTTTCAGTTCTCCAAAAATACCATTCTCCTCATAAAATAGTTTCTTTTTGTTCAGATTGAGGCAACTCATGTCCCAATAGTCCAGCTACTCCAGAACAGCCGTTCAGTATGAAGAGCACCTTTGCATTGATCTCAGCGTCCCATGGAGAGCAGGATGCAGTATTTTTTTTTGTTGCAGATTCTATGTTAAGCATACAGCTGTAACATGAAATCCAAGCACAGTCAAGCATTTTATTGGTGGCGCCCCTACACAGTGATGAAATTGGTGCTTTTAGATATTTACAGAAACTAATTACTGTACTTAGCTCTGAAATTATGTTTCTGGACTAATTCAGACCCGTTGTCTATTCAGTTTCACATGTTTTGGAAATGATTAAACAGAACCTGAAAAATAAAGTTCTTTTATTGCTGAATAGATGGGACTCTTTCTTGAGTAACTGGGATGGCAAAATAGTAGGTGGAGGTGAGCTTAAGAACAGGTGAACTTAAGTTAACATCAGGTAGATTCAGCTTCCACACGCTGTTTAAGAAACAGCAGTGTCAAAACAAGCATCCAGGTTCACCCAACCTTAGCCATTTTCTAAATACTTTAAGAAAGTTGAGTCCCATGGCTCGTCATAAAATTCACATTACCTGTTTCAGAGAGAGAGATAAATCAAAGCTTTGTCAGAGCTATTTTAAGAACAGCTGTCCAAACCCAATAGCACTTGTATGGTTATAATAATAAACTCAAACATTTAAAACAAAGAATTTTAATAATTTTTCTAGAACAAATAATTAATCAAATAGGCCGAATCCCATGTCATCATCAGATTCTTCAGACTCCTCCTTCTTCTCTTCTTTCTTCTCCTCAGCTGAAGGAAAAAAAAAAAAGACCAAGACGATGGTCAGTATTTACATTTTTTGCACCACAGAGTTTCAAGATACATGTTTTGGTGTTGTGAGCTTCCATATTGTTGGTATTCCAGCCTTCACAGCTCATCTCATTCCCTTTCAAGAGCCAAATATAAACACCGAGGGGACACAGACAGTACTATTGAAGGGATGTGCTTTACACAGTGAAATCTGTTTGATTCTCAGTTCTAAGCCAGACCAATCCTAATGTGGATGAAGAGCAAATGCTTCTAATTGCCCACAGAAAAAGCAACTGTTCAGTTTACACTTCAATCACATAATGAACTGCCAAAGTGGAAAAGCCTTGAAATTTGGACTCAATCGTTAAGATTTTAATGGATTACAACGGAGCTGTCCCATAACAATGCCTCTCCACTCATACTCACCGGCAGCAGGGGCGGCAGCTGCGGCAGGGGGAG
>NW_009626744.1:6078-10025 GCF_000690535.1 Cariama cristata
CTCCTCCAGCAGCGACTGCCACTGCTCCCCCAGCCGGCATGCTGGCAAGTTTTCCATTACCTGAGGGAGACAAAAGAGAAAGTATTTAAATGCTCATCACAAGGACAGAGGTAAGGTGAAAAGGAAGAGAAATGAGAGCACAGAAAAAACAGATGATGTGTCTCATGGACTGAACCTGTCACTATTAGCTGAAAAGAACAAGAGGCTGCACCCATGATAAGAAAGTATAAAGTATTCTGTGGAAAAAACTCAAGAGTTTAAGATTCACAGAGGCTTATCGTGAGAACGCTGACAGCATGTTATTAGTAAGTTTTCTTCTGTACACAAAGTCCCCCTTTTTTTTCAAAACCGTCATATAAAAATAGTAGCAAATACATGCAATTTTACATGTACAGAAAAACCGTATGTTTTCTGAATGCAGCGTAATAGCCGAGAAATGGGTAATTTCAATATAACCTAAAAATAACATATAGGTAGTACTGGCTTCCCTCCTTCCCTCCCCCCCCCTTTTTTTTTTTTAAAAAACAGTATAGACCACTGTGAGGGCATGACTGGATCACACTTACAGGAGAGAAGGCGAAGGGAAAAGATGTATTTATGGCAAAGAGTACAGTATTTTAAACAAATTCTCCAGCACCCTATGAACCCTGTTGCATCTCCTTTGAAATTAGCAAACTGACTTCTGATTTATGCTCGTCTTTGGAAAGTGAGCTAGTTCTCTGGCATCTGCCTTTCACATACCAAGGCTCCCTTGGCATTCAGAGGTCGCGTACACAGTATGTTTGCCTGTATTCCAATTTCTGGGAATCAGTTTCTAAATAATTCCCTGTTACTTCAAGCTCTAATAAACTAGCCAAGTAAACAAACATGTTTCATATGCATGTCAGTATGTTCAAGGAAACTCTTTATTGGAAGAAAAAGTATTACAGAAAGAGATAGCATAAGTCTGTTGTAAGCACATGCATAATGGCTCTCTTAGGACTTCAGACCACACGGATAGAAATGTCCAGTTACTGCTCGTAACAGCAAGGCCAGGCAAAGTCCTGGCAACCTTTAAGCAAATATATACCTAAAAGTTCCCTCGTGCCTACGCACTTGCAAAAAAATAGAAATTAATCAGAAACCTTTGCACTACCTCAGCTCTGCTTTGTTTCAGCCCTATGACCCAGTTAATTAACGTTAAAAGTTCCAGCTTTGGTAAGAGCCAGCAGGTAAGAGCAGAAGCTTCTACAGAAGTCAGCACTCAAGAGTCCTACCTTAGAGAAAAGGAAATGCCAGACATGGGGAGGTCTAGAAACTATGTGTACTGGAGAGGCTTGTATTAATCACAGAGGGTGTAACTGTACCCTTAATGTGAATTGACACTTATTTACATTTAACAGTCTGTTCTTCCTGTTTTACATCATTGGTACATACAAATGGGTAAATGCAAAACAAAAAATGTCCCAGAGAACTTGGAAGGACAGCTAATTCTTTCTCTGATCAACATGTCCAGAAAACTATGTCATGAGCAGACTACCAGTAAGCTCATACACACTTAAGTTCTCCAGTTTAATGTCGTCCACAAGCGAAACCCAGCAGGTACTGGCACTGACCTGCAGGGAATTAGAATGGACCTGGATTTTGGTCATTTCAGCTGAGATCCACCATGGAAGTTCTCAACAGCAAAGCTAAACTGATGAATAATCAGGGAGTTGGCAGCAATTCTACACTCTCAGTGCTAAGTTACCCCAGTAGTAGAGGCAATTATCTGTGACTCTCAGAGACTGGACTTACCCTGAGCAATGACATCCTCGATGTTTTTTCCATTCAGCTCACTAATAACCTGTGTAAATTAAGTTCAGAATGTTAATAGATTCAAAACACCATGAGTATAAGCTACATTTAAACAAGTACTGATTAATCATCGTGGACAATGCCTCCATCCTGCTGCTTAGACAGCCCCAACATTCCTTATTTCTCAGTGGAAGGAACAGGACATAGAAATGAAAACTTCAGCTAAATCTTTTATACTTTTCTGTGAAAGCTTTGTCATCAAATCTGTTATAATAAATTCATAATGAATCCAAGGACCTTGCAGAAAGAAGGATACACAGATGTTGTGGAGCCAATTAGGAAACCCCACTAATGGTCTGCGAGTCACTGAGGGACTGTTAACATTCCTTGCTTAATACTCACTGGGAGGCTCTGAAGCATTGGGCCCCAGACCAACAGGGTCCCGTTCCTAGTGTTACCAAATGTACAGCCAAACTGGCTATTGTATCCTTGCACTGGAACAGAGAGTCCCAACTTCAATTTTACTACCATTGTTGTAGAACAACAATGATGAGGATGGAAAGGAGGAAAGGAAAACACAAACCCATATATTGCTAAAGCAAGCAAGTACTTTAAAAAAAAAAAAAGAATGCCATAGACCTTACTGGCAAGTCCCAGATACCAGGAGTCAGTGCTGAACACTGCCAAGCCGCCAAAACCAAAGGACATTAATCAAGAGCTTTTCAACAGGCACCTCCTGCTTACACAGAGCGTGTGATCTGTGAAATGCCGTGCACATCTGCTTGCTTCATGCAGAAGGAAGGTGTTTTGAAGACCTCACTAGATTTACACTGGCATAAGATACAGCCAATGCAAATAGAAAATTATTTATTAATCGTGACCAAAACAAATTCCAGAGAAGCTTTCCGACTATCAGAGAAAACAACTGATTTATGAAGGCCATAAACAAGCCAAAGCCAAAAGACCTGGCGTTTAAACAGGAGGACGACTTCAAAACAACATCCCAAACCATAATAAGGATGCTGTCAGCTCAGTTAATCCATCATTTGGTTGGGCCTGCGGTAAAACACTGTCTCCAGCTGGGAAAGTGACTTGTTTTTCCCTCCACCTGTCTTGAAACACTCTGCATACAAGTATGGAGCAGGTGATATGACCATTTCTTCTCCCCCCTCCCGCCTCCCAGACATTTGTTTTTAAGGTCCCAAGGTTGAATGTCTATTATATCACAAGAAACATTCTAATTAAGATACTCTTTTCTTAAAAAGCCTGTTTTTAAACACAACCATTTCAGCATTAATTTCCAAAATCTTCCTACATATTACTATTGAATACCTTTAATGTCCATATTAGAATTTGCCTGTTTCTTAGTGAAGGAACAAATGCTTCTTTGCAGTACACTAAACAAGAATTTGTTACTGAATACCAGGCCTTGAAAAGTGTTAGCTTTGAATCAGTACTGACCAAAAGCCAATATTAAACATTAAGTGCAAATTATACATTATGTCAGAATAGAACTTATTTTTAATACATACTTAGCTGTAGCCACCATCCCATTGAAAATTATTAGATTGAATAGTCAGAAGTCGGCAACAACTGACAGAGATCTTTGCGGAGTACAGGTGTTAAATAAGAAAGCCAGACTTCTAAAAAAAAGTTGTAAAAATAGTTCTGATTGGTTAAGCAGCATTTTAGAAATCATGCATGTAAGAATCAGCAAACACCTGAACAAAATAAGGCTAGATCAACAGCAAGGCAGCTCAAGAAACACTGAAACCAAGGGAACAGCTCCAAGGTCTGATGCTAACTTGGACGTGACCCTCTGGAATTAAGAGGCAATGCCACCTTGTTCATGCGTTCATCGTCTGTCTCAATGCCAACACTGTCGAGGATCTTTTTCAAGTCCTTTGACGTGGGAGACTCGTTGCCACCGAGGACTGCTAGAAGGTAAGCTGCGACGTAACGCATCCTGGAAAACAAGAGAATTGGACCTTCAGCGCTAATGACCTAATTACATGATCGGAGGGAGTTTATCTCCTCACTGGGGGAAGCAAACCTCACCCTCCCAGCTACAATTGCTTTGCTCTACTTTTAAATGAAAGCCCACGACACGTGAGGCCGCGTACCGGTCTCCAGCCAGCACAGGGCCTCGCACAAAGCAACCCGTTAAACAC
>NW_009626745.1:0-7506 GCF_000690535.1 Cariama cristata
CCCTGTTTTAGCCAAACCAGGACAATAACATATCTCATACCATAGCTATCTTTACAAATATAAAGGCGTGTTGGATACATGTACATTCACCAGGCAATAGTTGTAGCGCCAGGTGTTCTGGTAACACATCTGAGATCTGAAACGTATGGTTATATGTCAGGAATATGCATATGCAGAGAGCAAAGGCCTTTTCCTATTTTGGTTTTCCTTCCCCAGGAGAACTGAAATTCTTAAAGTTTGAGTGCTTGCACTCAAGATCTCAGGCAGAACCATACTTTAATCCCTGTATCTGAGTGGGGAAAAAAAAAGTGAAAAGAGAAACTGTCAAATCGAAAAGCTGTTTGGAGATCCATAGCTTGAAGCAAGGTAGGCTTCCATTTGTATCACCTGGTCTGCCTTTTACCCAGTGGGACTGCACCACGTGGCAGCCAGCTTTGAGCTTGCAGCTGTTAGAGAACTTATCAACCTAACAGAGCTGTCTGAATATATTTACTTTATTTTTTTTCCTCTGTGTTTTTTTCTTTTTTTCTTCCCTTGGAAGACATTTAAAGGACATGCAGACTACTTGTCTCTCCTCCAGACAAAATCCTCTCTCTCATGGTATAAAAAGTAGTTGTTTCTCCCACTGGGAGTTCCTATTGCTATAGTCTTTCTTATTTAATCCTTTTTCTTTTCTTTCTGCTTAATTATGTTAAGCTTCAAAACAAATAAGACTTACTCTGAGAGTTAGAGGTCACAGCACTGAAGCGTTAGAAGAAAATCTTTTCTAGAGCCCAGGCATTCAGAACTTCAGTAAAGTTGTAGGAAGGCATGTCTAGTGCGGCAGCGAGAGAGAACACAACGTAAGGTGATTTGTTACTGCCTGCTCAAAAGACTAAGCATTTTGCACTGCTGCTGCATCCTTTTTTTAACATCCCAGCGCTTCCATTATCCCCTCCGTGTTTCTTAGCACAGACAAGAAAGGGTTGTTGAAAGAGCTGTTGGCCATACAGTGCACATTGCAGGCACGGCATATGGCATACCAATGGCTCTATTGTCAGTAGGCCCAAGAAGACAGCAATGAAACATTGCTGACTTTGACTGAATAGCGGTGGTCTTGGCTAATGAGAAGGAATCCAGTGTAATTTATTCTCTTCCTAGGGGGCAGGAGAGGGAAACAAACCACAAAACTAAAGAACTATTACATATGCTTTTTTCTGACCACTTGCAGAATAAGGAAGAAGAATTAGTTGTCTGATACTGATTCTGTAACGTAAAGCGGAATAATTCGCTAGAGTTTTTAGAGCCATAATGGTAGAACTAATTTAAATTGTAGTTCTTTTTCATACAGTAAGAAAGATTAGGTGTCAGCTGAATTAGCATTTAAACTAACCGTTGTAGTCAATATAGCAGGATTAACTGCAAATTACAATCTTCACTTCACTTTTTCATTGTAATTCGCCCATTGTCCGATTTTGCCCAGTTCAACAGATGTTTTGTTTAATACAAACAAGATCCTTTTCATCTACAATACAGCTAAATTCCACTGTAAGTGACATGGTTAACTGATGTAAAGCTGTAACAGCTAAATTCATGCTTAAACATACATAACAAATAAATACATTGGAATATATTTTTCAGCTGGAATTACTGGACATAATTCTAGTGAAGTTATTTTGACATACATCAGTTGTGCTGCTTTAGTCTTTTAAAGCACTGTATTTAATTTTGTGATTTGTGTCTGGACGACATAAGTGTTCAGTGAAATGTGTTTAAATGCGCTTAAATGCACATATATGCTCTACTAAATACAATTAAGAACAATAGAGGAAGAAGAAAAACAATTATTGAACACTGCATGAGGACTTTTTTTTCTTTTTTAAAGAAAGTTAGATGATCTTTGGTTTATAAAAGATTGAGAGACTACTCTGAAACATATGACTGCAGCTGCTCTTTCCCATCACTAGGTCGAGCTATTACCTCAAAATGAGAAATGGTCACCCTGCTAGTATCGTTAGCAGAAACAGAGGGGTAGAACGAATCCAAAGGTCTGCAATAAAATAACTAGACTGGCAGATGTAATACTTTACAGTGTGGAAAATAAACAACTGCACTATCACATACACTAAGCCAATTATTTTCTGTAAAAGAAAAAAAATTTAGTAGTGAAAGTAATTTTTTCCTGTTTTCTCACAGAAGTACACACTAAAATAGAGCTAACTTCACAGTATGTATTGGTGTCCTACTAATTCCATTAAATCAAGCAGTATTAAACTCTTCAAATGATCGCCTTGTTTCTTCGTTATAGCTACTTACTCTGCTTTTTTCCTAGGAATTAATTCTGAATTCTATACAGAGGTAAACTTCTGTTGTTGTTACTGCTGTCATATAAACAGTAAAATGGAATGTCTCTCTTCCCTATTCTTCCCTAGCTAGAAACTCTAACAACATCCTTTGTGAAAATAGCTTTGTCTCTTTACATATAAAGAGAAGAAAGAAAATTCTTCCTGATTAGAAAAAGAGAAGAAAACCAATTTTAAAGGAACTCAAAATGCAGTATCAGTTCAAAAGGATTGAAAGAATTAAACAATTAATGATTGCAAAGTAGAAAAGTTAGTTCTGCATTCTAATTCTTACTGAACAATGCCTCATCTCTTATCACAGATGCCAGATAATAATGTGGGTATTTCTACTAATTTAACAGGAAAATTTCCAATATTTATTCCAACATTTTTATTAAGCTCTTTTTTTTTTTCAAAGAAAAGAAAGATGAGCCAACTAAAGTCTTCTATCAACTCTCATAGAAATACAATTATACAAGAGTGATACTTTATAGCAGCATTACTTTGAATCTCATTTAGCTGACAACAATCGCCTGAACTTCTTTGCTTCTGCCAGGAACAGGTACAAGATAGGCAAACAAAAGAATGTGTCCCCAAGTGTTGGCTACACCACAAGCTGTTCTGAAATGCATCTCTTTTAGTAGAGATTTTATTATTAGAGAATTTATTTTATTATTATTGTAGGATTTGACAGAGAAAATATTTGCACTTTCCCTCGCTAACTTTTAAGTTGCATGCATATGTGAAATAAACGGAAATATACTTATCTACACAGAAATATATCAGTAACAAGAATAAAGAGAGATGTATTTTTCTTAAGTGCTTAAAACAGGTGTTGTGAGGCCATTTGTACCAATAAATCAGGACCAGAAAATACATTCAAGTATGGGAGGCTGACTAATTACTAGCACACTCCTCGGTGTGATTTATGTCAATGCCAAGTAGCATTCCTTGAGAAAATCTCCGGGCAAGGTTTACCAAGTAACGCTTGCCAAGAGTTATTTCTAAAGAGCAATATGGACAAGACTGAGGTTTCAGTCCATCCACAGTGCAGCCCTCCAGGGGAATCCCAGCAGACTTCCTAACCCGTCAGTGCTCCTGTATGCCTTCCCACCGCGTCCCGCAGCGCTGAAAACGAGTGTCATTTTCTCAGTTTTGTGATACGAAAATCTCATTCTGGTGGGCTGCAACACAGCCCTCAACTTACTTTGAACTGAAAAATCATAAAATAATTCTGTCAAAGAATGGTCCCCGACACTGTTTCATCCATATAATATGGACATAGTCTAGAGCATTCTGAAGTAGGCTTTGGGGCAGGTCTGTAAGCAGGACAGAAACATGGTGACAAGTGCTTTTCTTGCAGAATTTCCAGAATGATAGCTTATTACATTTTGTCTGATATTTCTAATCAAAATACAAAGACATTTAATATTCTTTGATTTTGATAATGAACAAATCCCCTATACTTCAACCTTTTTTAAAGTGTTTAATATTCTACATTTTTATCAAGGTCCAGTGATTAATTCCTTACTCTGCCACTCAAAATGTATCCCTCAAGTTTTGGCAGACACTGAATACTAACCTGTTAAGTTCACAATGGCTCGTTTTAAGTCAATTATTTGTTGCAAGCAGATCTGGTTAACACGAACAGTAGTGTAAAGATTGTACATTGTTTAAATGCAGAGAGTACTTCTAACTTCATAGATCAGTAATGTGTATTATTGCCTGCCAATTCCACTATTGTTTGTGCAATAGCGAGTGAAGTTCCGTATCATAGCAGGATGTCAGACTTTCAGCCAAGTGGTGTTCTTAAGGGTAAAAGCAAGGTGGGGTGATACACTTCAGCACGGAGAACCCTCTAACTTCTTTATTATATTATAGTCCGCTTCATCTCATGCAGTAATCAGATTACAGTAAATAAGGTAAATTAGTTTCACAGCTCCATATATGGTTCTGACTGTTCCAGGACACCACAGGACCAAATTAGTGTGTCCTGTCCCAAGTCAAGCAGGCAAAGGTGTGGTGGTAAACTGAAATGCCATTCACTTTCCTGAAGGCCTTTGTTCTGCTCTTGGAATTAGGGTAGGCATGGATAATACTCCCACTTGATCTGGTCCAGTGTGCCTGCAACTACAATTTGTGGGTTCACAAGTTGACACAGAATGAGTAATAGGTTCTTTAGAGAAAAATGGCCTCACTGAATCTGAACAGTCAAGTTAGTGGGATTCTTTATAAATAATATTAAGCAAATAAGGCATTACATTTAGTCTGGTTGTCTGTCTGACCAAATAGGACTGAACAGAGAACACAAAAGTTGCTTTCAGTCAAAATATATGGAAATTACTCATTAATATACATTTTCATGGTTTTGCTGATGATCCATAAAAGCAATGGCATAAACAGAGTCAAGATAAGACCATTTATAATTGAACAAAATGTTATGAAAACAAAATAGTTATCCATGGAAGTATGTAGAATTTGATCTGGTAAAGCTGGTTCCTTGTCACCATTAGCATGTAGAAAGCTGTTTACAAAAGGAAATCACAGTTTCACCACAGATATTTATTAGATATCCAATTAAATATTTAAATGTTATATGTGCAGTCAATGACTTGCCAAATTGCACAGCCTCGCAACAGCTGTAGCATTTTGCCTTCCATTTTAACTTTGTGTCAGCTTTCTTATTTAGAAACCTGTATTCTCAGACTCCGGTGCATGGAAATGAAGAGAGCTGAGAGCAGTAGCTGATCTGTGAGTGGGCTTTTATGGTAGGTACTACTCTGGAGTGCTATCCAGAGGGCTTAGGGGTGAAGGTGCCCAGCCAAGTAGTTCATGAAGAGCTACCTAGTGATGAGTAAAGGGATTAAGGGCCTGCTACCCTGCTTTTGACATGCACCTTTTGGAAGCATGCAGGAAACAGTCGGTGTATTGAATATGGCTAAACCACTAGGGAGGGAAAGATCTCATTCTTTTGTATATGCTGACATAAGGACTAAACTGATTTATTTCCTTTTAAATTAAATTACTAAAAAATTCAATTTCCCTCTCATTTGTTCCCAGCCAGACATGCCAGAAGGTAAGTGATGTGAATCTCATTGCCATATTACCATGATACCAGTGTGTGTCCCATCACTGCTGGGCTTTCTCAGTAGCAGAGGAGAGTCTCCCGCACATTTATATGTGTAACACATTTATATAGAAAGGGACTGTGGTCAAACAGATCTGCATGCCCTGCAAGCAAAAGAGAGCACCAGGCCTGCTCCCCTTCCTACCAAGAGCAAGAGAATGGCTTCTCATGCTACATAGCCACCCAGAGGCAGTTTGTTATGCAAAGCAGTGCTGCACAGCAGAAGGTGTGGAAGTGTATTTGCTACTACTGCACAGGCAGGGCAGCCCCTTGGAGAGGCACACTCCCTTACTCTGAACTGCTGGAGGTTGCTCATCAATCCCCGAGTTAAAAAAAAAACAACCCTGCTTGTATGTGTGGTATGTAAATGTCTTCATAAAATGTTAAACAGCCATTACAATGTGGCCAAACCAGTCACATTCGTTAAAGCAGACTTTATGTACACCAGTATTAATAGGCAAGCTGTGACTGACTTTTGTTAAATTACAGTACATTCCACCATCTCTCTCTGAAATTTTCATTTCAAACTAGCCTAACAAAGAGCGAAACAGCTCAATGAACACGTCAGTATGAAAAAGTATAGCACTTTATGCATACATACATGTGTATGTAATATACATGAGCCACAGTCCTTGGCAGTAGAACTCCCATGATGCAAGACCAGGCTTTGGAGTTCACCAATCAAAATGAAGTCTTACCTTCAACTTAATCATACTGCATTATCTGTAATATGAGACATTTTGAAAACTTCAATCTGTTTCAGAATTTCAAGGCATATCTTGGACATGGGTGGACAGAACTCCTATCAAAATTTCGGGGGAGGGGGGGCAGGGAAAGGAAAGGAGAAGACAGACACCTGTATTTTTCCAGCAGCCTTTGCAATGTCCATTATCTTCATTATTGTTTATAGTTGAATTTCTTAATGCTAAACTCTCAAACCTCCCCCCTACAGCAAGTGTGCTCATCTCACTTCTGCCCTTTCTTCTGTGATGAACCTAGCTCAAGGAGATACCATTCACAAAGTTTCTCATAATTTTTATTTTAAGAGGACAGCAAACTGTGGGATGGGACAGGAATGAGAAACTATGACCTGGAGCCATGTGGGACATGGGAGCTTCTTAAAACAGTACAAAAGCCAGCATCTCCTGAATGATCAATTCCCTGGAGAAAAAGAACTAAAAATAAAGGATGAAAGGACACACCTTGGAGGCAATAATTGTTTCGGAGAGAGGGTAGGGAGAAAGCAAACACACAGATCTATAGCCATGAAGAGGCAAAGCTATGGTTTGGACTCAACCCCTGGACAGGCTGAAGGAAGGACCGAAAACCATGGTGAGATGTCAAGAGCAGTGTGTGCAGTGACCTCCATTTACAGAAACACTAGTGGCCCTCAGCATGGACCAGTTCTTGTTTGCACGTACCTGCACCCCAGACCTTTAAAAAAACTGCCAAAACCTCTACCTATTAACTGCAGAGCTCCATTAACTACCTACTGTTTGCAAAATGCTGCCCTTTGGTCACATTCTAAAGTAAAACACCTTTCAAATCTTTAATCTCTCTTCATATTTGATAGATTTTTCCTACGGAAAGATATCGAGAGGGAAACGTCACAGATGTTAAAAAGGTAGGCAGCATTAGCACAGGGAGATAAGGAGTGATTTCAGAGGGCTCGGTTACCTAGCAACGTCCCTTGCAGTTGCCTAACGGTATTTTGGAAGTGCAGAAGCTCCAGACCGGCTGAAGTGAAGCGAGTGAGGGGCTGGAAAGCAGCGGAGCTCCGCAGCCCGGCCTGAGCACATGACACAGCTGCTTTCAGGCAAGACCAGGCAGACAAGAGCAAGGTAACGCGACAAAAGGGTGGAGGGACAGCCCTGCCCAGGGCATTTCTTTCCTAAACGTGTCTGAAGAGGAGGCACCACCGCCAAAATGCCTCACCACTTACAAGTGATCAAGGGGAGGTGATGCTCTTCGCTCTCCCTTGCCCTCGCACGCTCTCCCCTTTCCGCCCTGTGCCATTTTTTCACCCACACACCTCCAGACCCTGACCAGGCCGCCAGG
>NW_009626746.1:0-6094 GCF_000690535.1 Cariama cristata
CCAGGGCGGGAAGGCAGCGGGGCCGTGGCCTGCAGGCCGGGAGCACCCTCAGGACAGCCCCCGGAGCGCGGGGGGAGCGGGCCGTGGTTAGGAAAGGGCCGGCCGCCTTTTCCCCTTCCAGCAGTTTCCCCCTGCGCGACCTGGGAAGGCAGAGCCAAGGAGCAGGACTGCAGAGAAACCCGCTGCGTCCTCCACGTTGGCTTAAAGTGACTGAGGTAAGCGAAAGATAGAGCCAGGTAGAAGCTCAGCGTGTCGCTGCCCTGCGGTTTCACAGGCACAAAGTGCTGCCACCACCACCGCTAGCACATCGATTTGCATCACTGAGCTGTGCAGGGGTTTAACTTCACATATTGTAGGTCCAGGAGATCAGGTTTATTGGAAAAAATTCATGAATGCTAGTGGATTTACACAAAACACAACTAAAACAAGGGATTTGCAAGGACTGAAACCTGGAGCATCAGTAGGCACCACACAATGCTGGGCTCATTTTCTCATCCTTTCACTTACATTGCAGCATTGATACCCGTTATAAAGCTAACTTGGGACACAACAGCCACTTTGCCAAGGTGGTTCCCTCACGCTTCTGTTTGTGCTAAGTCCTTTCCCCGGCTCAGAAGGGCAGAAGATGAAAAATAGAAACCCACTCAGTATTGTATCAATTTATCCAGCCCTTCAGCAGCGCACTCCCCGTCTATGGCCTGCTTACCACGGTACACACACAAAAGCAGCGGCAGCTCTTCAGTGCTTGCTGCGAACAAAGGTATAGAATATAGTTTCTAAGGCAATGCAACTTACCCAACTTCTTCAAAATAGAGAAACAGGAATCTTTGGGAGAAAAAGTGAAAGAAAAGCAAAGCAACACACCTGCTGCTAGTCCATGTTAAGATTTATTATTATAGCTAGACATACGCTACATTGTTGTGAAGCAGTACAACAGACAGATTTAGGCAAATTAGCAGTGCTTTAAAAGACAGAAGTCTCGTCATTAAGCTCCAGTAAGTACACTATTGGGGTTCAATTTTTTACCATCTCCCAAGCAGAATGGGCGTTCTTCATGCTCAATGCTCCTGTGTAGCTGCACTGCATCTTTGACTATATGCAGGATTAAAAGGCCACATATTTACATTAATTTCAAGTTATAGTGCGTTTACACACAAAAACAGGGGGATTTTTGTTTTTACTTGTTACATTCATCTCTTCCTCTGCAAAATTCATTAAAAACAAACCACAGATCAAAATTCTGTTTTCTGTATTGTCCCCATTGTTTCAAACTCTTGTTACAGAATGTAATTTTTCATGTGAGAGAAGAAAATGCAGAACACTTTCTGGTCCAAAATTAGTTAAGGAAAAGAGGAAAAACCCAGTGGAAGACAACTGTATTTTTTGTACTTGTCGTAATCGGGAAGATGACCAATGGTCACAGAAATTCATGAAACTGAAGTTGCAAAAGGGGCAAGGAGGGAAGCCTTAGTTTTTACCCTTTTTAAAGCAAGACAAGGGAGTCAGTAAATATTTCAGCATTTAATTTCTTCTTAAACATGAGAAAATGAGAACTTTGATTTTTATTTCTTTTTTTATAATCACAGCTGCTTTCCTAATGTCTTCAGTTTATGGTAACTAAGAGTTTTGTCCACATATTTGAGTCTTTATGTATGCACTTTCTCAAAATATTCTTTAGAAGCTTCTGGGCTTGGTTTGATCTGTCAAGGAAAGAAAGTTTAGTAATTATATGCTATAACTAAGATAAAAAAATTACAGATTTGACACTTTATCCAAGAAAATCCATGCATACTTTATAAAAACAATAGGTTATTTCTGTTTCTGCACTTGGTTGAAAGATGAAAGCCTATATGATATACAAGCTCCTACTTGCAAATTTTAAGCATGTAACACATATTTCCTGCTAAATATCAAGCAGGGCATTGAATAAGTAAAAAAAAATGAAGACAACTGGTGGAGAGTGCAAGTCAAATATAGAGTTTTAAATACAAATTGTGTCTTCTAAAAAAAAAAAAAACAGTGACTTTCTTCACAGAAATCACAGATCTAGTATCATACAAATAGACTGAATTGGTCCAACCGATAAAAGCCTCAGATTTAGACAAGCAATTTAGGTAGATTCACTCAAGCACCTCATGTTAAAGTGGTTCTCAGCCCTTCAGACATGCAAAAATATGCCAGTGTCTATATTTAGAAAAGTGATATTTAGCAGATGCTTACTGTAGGGGAGTCTGGAGTCCAGTTTGCTGGGCAAACCTCTCCGTGTGTTTCTACATACTGGAATGCTTTCACCAAGCGGAGGGTCTCTTCCACACTGCGACCGACGGGGAGATCATTGACACTTAGATGCTTGACGATCCCATTTGGATCAATGATGAAGAGACCTCTGTAATTGAGCAAGAATTTTGGGAATGCAAATCACGTTCCAAGACTAAACACAACTATTTCAGCAAGGTAGTTATTCTTAGATGCACGTATCACAGTTAGGAGTAGCAATACAGTGTTTAATATTATTGGTTTTTAGTGGTGTGATCAAAAGCCAAAAACCAGTTAACTGGTAGGATACTGTGAAATTACAAAGTATGCATAAAGACTATTTAATAGATACAGATGTGTAACAAAGGTAGAACTTCTAATTCCATCTGTACTTCACAGCTGATAGCTGGCATCCTTCCCAAGTCTCTTTGACAGGAAAATCTGAAGGTATTGAGTGAAGAGTTGCTTACGCATTCAGCTATTAAATTAAATCCTCTTGCATATACACATTTATGAAAACTAAAGTCCCAGTCTTACCGTACTAATTAACTCAATTTCTCAACAAACAAATGTCAGAAGTTCCTGATCCAAAGAGATCAGGAAACGAAGGTCTCCAGAAGATCCTGACCCAATCCATTGTTTCTCAGGGACCACTATTTACTTTTAATAAGTATTCCCATGGTGGAGAAGCAAATGTCAAATTTTTTTTATTCTAGATAATTATGGGATTGACTGCAGTAGCCTCGAGGACAACCGCTTTAGAAACTTCTCACACAGAAGTTAAAGCAGTCTCTTTTCCCTTCAGAAGGAAAAAAAAAAAAAGGGACAGACCTAAATTGTGAAAAACTGTAAAAAATTGTGAAATGCTCTTCTATCCTACTCGTTTTCCTTAGTGACATGCAGTCCTCCCGCTCACTCAGGGCGGAACAGCTGGCATTCCCCTGCATGCATTCTCAGAGAGGCCTGGAACCATCTCAGCTTAATGGCCATAATGGCCATGTGCCCTTTTCCTAGGGTGGGATCCAGCAGAAGTTCTGCAGAAAAAGTAACATCTTACAGTCTTCATTTGATCCCTGCGCAGTTTCCCCTGCAGGAGAAGACCGTGTGGCTCACGTCGTTTTAGACTGGATTGCATCGTAACAGAGTTATCGGCAATCATGCGTTACCTTAGTGCTATGCCAGGTCCTTCTAGCAGCACACCGTAATCACGGGAGATTTGTTTTGTGAGGTCCGACAGAATTGGAATATTCATTTTGCCCAAACCGCCACTCTAGAGAGAAGAGTAAGATTCCATTTTGTTACAGAACACTTTTTAGGATTGACCTTCTTGAGTTGTTGGATTCAGTGCTCTTGAGGGCATACTAACAACAAAACACATTTATGTAATTTCTTCCATGAAAGGAAACACGGGGGGAGGGGTGTGTGTAGTATGTTGTGGTTTGGTTTGGTTGTTTCTAAAATAGTCAGGAACATTTTGTTTCTTTGGAACATGAAAACTTCTTTTGCACTGAGCACTTTAGAACTGCTTGTTTTGGTGGCAAATGGCTACCTATGACAACAGTCATAAATTTTCAGAAAGATTCCCCTTGTACCCTATTCAGGAGCTTTGAATACAAAAATTTCTACTGCATATTTAAGTGTTCAAAACTAAAGAAGATGAACATGGTGAGGAGGGAAGGGAAAAGCAAATCTGCATACTATGAACAGACAAAACATAAGGCTTCTAACAGCCACGCTAGGTATGTCAGAGTTCTGCTGCTCTCTATTTAGTGCATGTAATTCTTTTTTTCTTCTCCCAAATCAATTAAATACTATTTGGAAAGTCAACCAAGATTTCTTTCAGTTTTGCAACATACTGGAACTGCAAAAGAGATAAGCTCTCTATCCTTGAAACAAGCCCAGAGTTTGTTAGCTTTTCTATTCCTGGCATCATCAGTGAATCATTGTGTAATCTCAGTCACTCAGCCCCTGATCCTGCAAATGCTTGTCTGCAATGGAGTTCTCATACGCTGAGCTTTGAACACCAATGTCGGAGACACCAAGGCCTTAGCTTCTCCTGGTATCAGTTTCCTGTCTGCACCACCATGGAATTCTTTCCACCCTTTGCAGGGCGTTTTGCTACATGCGCACCGAGCAGTGCCTGACTGGCATACGCTGAACAGCTTTCACATAAAGCGGTGAAGCCTGTCCGCAGTCATCTTTTAGAGCTTTGAACAAAGCATGCAGCAAATTAAATACTCTTGATAGGCTCAGCCAAGCCATATTAAATCTAGCAAACTCTCCTCCCTCCCCTGTATGTTACAATGGCAGAGCTACGCATCTGGAGGCATCCCAGTTTGCGAGCGCTACTGCGGACTGCTGTCCCCATGACCACAGGGGTGATGAGCGATGGCACAGGTGCTTCTGCACCTTCCTGTGATGCTTCTGGTTCTCTACAACTAACCAAACCTGCGAGATGCTTTATGTGATCAAAAGCACTTATTTTTGTACACATCTGAAAGAGGCTCCTCTCCAGTAAAAGGCCGTCTTTATCACTGTCTTTCCCTGAAGAAAGGTGAGGGCCTTCATTTGTATTGCAAAAGTGGAACCATTTCAGCAAGTGAGACTTAGTAAGACAAGTGCTCCAATAAACTGGTGGTTCTTCTGCTTCCATTCTGAAGTCACCACTGTTAGATACTGCTTAACAATAATGACTAAACAGTTGCTGTTCATTTTCTGTGAGATATATATATATATACCTTTCGTGGCGTATTTATCCAGGCCAGATGACAAAAATGAGAATCCACAGAAACTGCCACCACTTCACAGTTCACATCACGAAATTCATTTGCTTTGTTGCTGAAAGCCACAATTTCTGTGGGGCAGACAAAGGTGCTGGGTGGGAAGAGAGAACAGGCTGTAATGATTCTGCAATCTTTTTAGAGAATTTTTTTAGAAAAGACTTTCACATCTGTTTCTAGGCACTAATGCAGCAGAGTGTTTTCTTCAGCCTGGTAATTTTAACCATGTTTCCTGCTCAAGATTAGTTTTGGTCAGTCTCAAAGCAACAGCCATAGCCACCTAGCTGGCACACCAGTTTTCAACTCTCAGTTCTAGACAGATTTTTTGCAGAGATCGAGAAACTGTCTCTGCTAGACACTCTCTAGACAGAGGTTTTGGAAACTACAGCAGAAAGGACCGCAGGTTAAACCCTCCCCCATGTGCCCAGGTACACCAAGATGCTCTTGGCAATTCAAGTCTTTTGGACAGGCTCAACCGCATCTGTTCACCTTTTGCTTTGGAGCCGTCTAGCTGCAGTTCTGCTGGCCTTGCTGCTTAAAAAGAGAGAGTCTCCAACATGAATCCAAACTGCAAGGCGATGCCCTCACCCCTGGGATCTGACAGTAAGAGGAACCACACTTGCAAGGCCACATCCACCTCCTGAAGCAGTCCCAGCAGCTAGAAGATGCTCTCCAGCCACCAGATCCATTGCTTTAAAGCACAATGGCCATTCACCCCCGAGTCTTATCACTCACGCTCCAGAAACAGACATATCTCTCTTGCAAGACTAGCCTAAATATGGTAAAACCAGCCACTTCAGACAGCTATGATCTGCAGCACTTCTGATGACCTTGAGCAAGGCAAGAGGTCCGCCTGAAAAAAGAGAAACCCACACTCACAAGTCCAAGGGGTAGAAGAAGAGAACCAAGTATTTCCCCTTGAAATCATCCAGGCTCAGCTCCTTGAACTCTCCATTAACAACGGCCGTTCCTTTGAAAAACGGGGCGTGCTGTGTAACCGCTGGAGCAAACCGCGAGGAGCCTGCGGGGGTCAAAGCAGAGCTGTGGGCTGGGCTGCT
>NW_009626747.1:0-12437 GCF_000690535.1 Cariama cristata
CGGGCCGGGCGCGGCGGGGAGGCGGCTGTAAGTGTGGAGGTTACCTGCAGGGAGCCTCCGCGCTTCGTGTCCCACGGGAGCCCGTTCGCTGTCAGTCCTGGTAGACGCTGTGGATTTTCATTTAGGCTTGATGTTTCTTAAACGGTTTTTCATTTAACTTTTTAATTGATGATGTTGCAAGATATCTGTACTTGCTTTCACCTTAATACATAACCGATGTAGTTTTGTATTACAGATGTTTGCTTTTTTTTCTTTAGAATCTTGATTTAAAAAGACCCAGTGTGTTGAAGCCATGGGTTTGTCTGCGTCCTCCCCGGCTGCTACAGGTCAGTCGCCGAGTGCATCCAAGCAACGTCAGATGGCGTCTCCACCTTCAGAATGTCCTATGCATCAGGAAAAAATGAGTGGTAATTATTCTTGAAACTTAAATGAAATAAACTCTTTACATGGAAAACAGATTAAAAAAGATTTGGAAAATAGAAAAATGATTCTGCAAATAAAAAACTTGAGCTTTTCCCTTAGCAAAAATTGCTTTCAAGTAACTTTTCATGAAAAGGAGCCAGTTGTTCACCAGAACAGTAAGCAAACTGCTTTGTCTGCAGAGACAGGAGGTGCTTGGTGTAGAACCTGTGGGTTGCTCCCGATTGTCGCATTTCACAGAGGTCGTGCAGATCTATTCGCATCGAGTGGTACACCCACAGAGAGTCAGGGAGGTGCAAGGCTCACTACAGAGATGGTAACTGGGAGCAGGTGGTTGTTGCTAGAAAGCATGCATCTGGAAAAGGGCAGCAGAAGGGTGGAATAAGGTGAACATCTGGTAAAGGAGGCCATCAGCTTTTCTGTTGACATCATCAACACATGTTGAATTAACATTGCTGTGGAAATCTTACGTACAAACAGTTCACTGTAGGGGCCAGCGTGGGATGGGGAATGAGCATTCAAGGACTACATAAGAAGCTTAGATCTTACCATGGTGCTAGGTCCTAAAATGCAGGAAAGTTAACAGTTAAAACTGTTGCAAAGCTCAGAAGAAAAAGCAAAATACCAGTTTATATTTACATGAGCATTCAATGAACTGTTTTCCATTTCCTGTTATGCCCTAGAGTTTTCAGTTTGTAGCAAAATAGATAGTTTTTTTTCTTGTATTTGAGGTTGTCCAATGCACGTGAAGACTCCTGATTGTAGAACTGAGAACACAGATGATGTTCCTGCACATCAAGAAAGAGCGTATGAATTTGTAGCATGTCCGGTGAAGTCTGGTGTATCTCAAGTGAAAGATGACATAGATCCTAGCAATATGGTAACTGTTGCTTATTTCAGATGTTTTCTTCAGTCTTGTTTCTTTTGTAGTACTATCCCCAAAATGCAAATAGGGATATTGTCTAAGCTGGCAACTCTGGCAAATAACGTTATTTTTTAATTTGTAACGCTACTTTTTCTCATTTTGTGTGCAAATATTTGTATGAAAACATGTTACATCTTATTTAACATTCTTTTCTTCAAACTTACATCTTTTTCGTAAAAGGTGGTTTTCCAGTTTGTAAATATGTTTTGCTGTCTATTTTTGTTAGTTACATGCATGGTTTTTATGGTATGTTAGTGGGTTTTAGGTTCTGTGTAATGGCAATATGGGTAAGTTCTGATTCAGATGTTTCCAAGATTTCCTCTGATTTACAAAAAGCACTGCTCTTTTGGAAGTTGGAGTTTAAGCAAAAGGGTTCCTTTAGTCTTCAGATGACAAAGTTGTGCAAAGAGTTCTGCTGCAAAAGAGAAAGATAATTTTGGTGGACTTAAATAAAGGCTGAACTTCTTGGTCTTTGTAGCAGCTGGTTGATTATGCTTTGATTTTTCTCAAACACCATAACATAAAAAAATTTCATACTCTAGTTTATTGTTGATTCTGCTTGTTTTTTAGATGCCTCCTCCTAATCAGCAGGTGATTCTGCTTGTTTTCTAGATGCCTCCTCCTAATCAGCAGCCATCCCCAGATCAACCATTTCCATTGTCAACTGTTAGAGAAGAATCTTCCATTCCTAGAGCACATTCTGACAAGAAATGGGTCTACCCTTCAGAGCAAATGTTCTGGAATGCTATGCTAAGAAAAGGGTAAATACACTGTGTATTATCAGATGGAGCCTGTGAGCCTGAAATTCATAAAGTAATATGATTAGTTATTATTCATTGATACTGTTTAAGAGTTTGTGGACTCTAACCGGAAAATAATTAACTAGCTCTTTTAAAAATTACTATTTTATAAACAACGTTCTTTTAAAGGGTGAACTGGTCTCAAAGGCCGTGTCTCCTCTAGCCATCAGTGAAATGGTAGGGAATGTCAGGCAACTGCCACTAGCTCAGAAAATTTTCTGAAAAGTCAGTGCATAGGCATAGACAAACTTTGCATGATTGCCAGCTTTCAAACTGAATTGGCTTCATGCTAATCGTATAAACTGATAGTAGAACGTTCTGTGATTGTGAGGACATCTAACTTGACTTTGCAAAATTGCAGAAAATGTGAAAATTGTTTGATGAGTAGGTGTTTTCAGTCCTTGGGTAAATTCAGTGTAGGTAAGATCTAACTGAATGATAAATGTCTCCTGTGGCCTACAAAACCTTCTGGGCTGTTATTTTTCTTATTCTTTTATTTCTTTGTTATTCTCAAACAGATAAACTTTAAAGGCGGTTACTGTTAAAACAATAGTAATTCTTTGTTCTACATATTGATATTGTTCTTAAGACAGTGTCATAAGCAGTCTATATTGAACACACGTTTTGATCCTGTAAATACTTAAACTGTTCAATGTTACGCCTGTTGAAAAGGAAGCACGCGCGTTGTCGTAATGCAGAGTCAGAGAGATGAAAGGCATTTGTAAGTGTATGCAAAATGTATTGAATACAGGATTCTGTGCATTAGAAATGCAAGTGGGATTTTTCCTAAGCATTTTTAAAAATACTGTGGATGTACTGCTGTTTGCACACTGTGATAACTTTCTGATCCAGTTAAGCTGTTAATTTGACTAACTAGAATTTGTGGATTTCTATGATGATAACTTTGATAACTATACTTTTACACAGAAAATGAAGTGGTTCTCAAGATGCTTAAGCAGATGAACCAGAAGTTTCCATACTTCCTTTGTGTCTTTGCATAAAACCGTAAATCTCGTGATTCAAAAGCCCATCAGATAAACTGAGGAAAGTGGAGCAGTTATGCTGTAATGCTTGTAAACTGTTTTCAAATTCTCATTTTTTAGGTGGAGGTGGAAAGATGATGACATAACAGGTGAAGACATGACCAACATTATTAAAATTCACAACCAAAATAATGAGCAAGCGTGGAAAGAGATTTTGAAGTGGGAAGCTCTTCATGCTGGGTACGTACATGTGAAATGAATAGCAAATCCTTTGGTTTAGCTCTTGCTTTTGTAATTCTTTGAAAGTAGAATGTCTGTTTAGTTTTCATGGAAATATTCTGGTGCTGGTATGTCTCAAAAGTTATGGTCTTGTTAATCAAAATGCAGGCTCCTACATGGAGGAAGATTATCCAAAAGAGCTTAACTGGAACTGAGTAACTATTACATTGATAAAACTGATGAGCATTTTGGTGACGTGTGTAAAATGTGGATTTGAAGAAATTAACTTCTTACTGTATCTATTTGGGAATTATTTAATTGAAATCTTTATGTTATGAAAAAGACAGGAGATGTAAATTTAGATTAGAAGTGACTGATGTAAAACAAACTTCCACTTTTTAGGTCAGTATAGTCCCTGTTCTTAGAAGAGACAGACCAGTTAAGCATTCTGTATGTAGAAATCATTCTCTGAAATTCCATGATCTTTGTTACACAGTAGTTTGGATTACGGTTTTCTGTTCTTTAATCCATTAAACCTGTGGATTAGATTTGCTGAGAACTGCTCTGTTGATAAGTTAGGACAATGGTGTGGAACCTATCAAAGGTAGTTTATCATACCAGCAGTACGTGCTGTCAGAAACTGGAGGACACTTCAAACCTTTAAAAAAAAAAATAAAAAAATCTGGTTTAGATCCCTTGTAATTAATTCTTTACTCTTTCTCCTATTCAGTTTTCCTGTTACTAAAACAAATTACCATAGTGGTTTAAACACTTAAAATAAGACTGTTTTAACTATTGTGTCTTTTAATTGTGTGCACAGGGAATGTCCATGTGGACCATCACTGATGCGGTTTGGAGGCAAAGCAAAGGAGTATTCACCAAGAGCCAGAATACGTTCATGGATGGGGTACGTGGGCAGGAAAGAAGGTCTTACAGTGAGGTGGGAGGGTAGGGAGACGTGTCTGGAAACATGGTATAGAATTAATTTTAAGATGTTTCAAAACTGGAATTGCAAGTTATAATTACTGGAAGGTAGAAGTACTACTGGGGATCTTATGCCAGTATCTGGATAGATAAATCTTCTTAAATAGGACTTCTACTCCCTCTCCCAGGTTCATAATATCCATTAAAATATCTGCATGGTCTATTATCTGTATTTCCAGATACGAACTTCCTTTTGACAGACATGACTGGATTGTTGACCGATGTGGAAAAGAAGTGCGATACGTTATTGATTACTATGATGGTGGAGCAGTAGATAAGAACTACCAGTTCACTATCCTGGATGTTCGCCCTGCGTTTGACTCTCTCTCAGCTGTATGGGACAGAATGAAGGTAGCTTGGTGGCGGTGGACTTCATAACTGCTCTGGTGGTGTGTAGTTGAAAAGCAAACCGCTTTCCTCCTAGAATACGGATAAGTGAATGCTAGGACTTGAAATAGAAGTTCACTGCAACTGCCATTATTTTGATCATCACCACTGTTCTTTGGGGATGGGAAGGGAAGATGGGGAAATCTGTTGTTAAGTACATCAATGTTTTATGGTGTTTTGAATTAAATAATAAAGTTACAGTAGCAAAATCATGTATCTTAATTTTCTTAAGAGCTGGGAAATCTCTTCTCACTTCGTCACAGATTCTGTGTAAGCTTGCCTTTTGATTTCATGACTCCAGCGCTGCATGAGATGTGTTAGGTTTCTCATTCTGACTGGAGTTCTGAGTATTACTTAAATAGAGAAAACTGGAAATTTCATAAACGATTTCACATAGCTACAGTATTTGGATACTTACACGATGAATAAAGGGTAAAAGATCTGGACTACTTCAAACTGCATGTTTTATTAACTATATAAAACCATGTATTTATTTTCCCATGGGCACTTTACCTGTTCAAATAAATGCTTCCTCAGAAAACTTTAGTCAAGTTTATTCTGTTAAAGGAAGTATAGTGTAATATGAGTATTTTTAAAGGTACCTTAAGTTGAAAAGGAGAATATACTCATGCCTTAATCTGCAGTTTATCTTTGAACAGAAGGACATCTGTTAGAAGCAGGAAATGCGTGTCAGTTGCTTTTGAAACATTTCTAGAAGGAGATAAAACTGATATTTAATGGCTATTTATTTGAGTATTTAAAAGGTTTGTTTTCTGATGTAAGGAAACTGTGTTCTTGCAGTATTTTCGTGTCTTCAATGTGTGTCTCATGTAATGCATTCAGGACAGAATGAAGCCTTATTTAAAGAAACTCCTGCAGTGCATCTGTATTTTCCATCTTGGCTTCAACTGTGCTATGGCATGTTTTTTTTTTTTTATATAATACGGAATTGCACAAGGGTGTATGACTACACAGTCATACATGTTTCTGCATGGTGATTATAGTGAGGTCTATTACAGATGTGTATATATCTTGGCTAAAAGGGTATCAAAAGTGCCAAGAAATAAGGTTGATTTGAGCCTTTTTGGAGAGTGATGCATTTTAATGATGTGTGGCTTAAAGATTTGATTAATGCTTTGCTTAATAAGGGAAACTAACTTTATTTTTTTTAAGTCTTCCACTGTAATAGCTTTAAATTTACATGGCTTGGTAAATTTCAGGTGTCACATACCCCTAAATTTAAGTTATTCCTCCCTTTCAGCATTTATTACTCTTGAGAATGAGTCCTCCATGCAAAACACTTGGGAATGGAAGGAGTAAGAGAGTATCGCATTGTAGCCTCTCAAATGGGAGAAGCTTCCTTCATTAAACTTCACAACCTTAACTGGGAACCAGCTGTACGTTCATTTTCTGAAAGTGGTTATTGTTAACTGACATTGAAAGCTTTTTTTTTTTCCTTTTTCTCTCTTTTTGTCCCCCTGAGGGAAAGCCCCTCAGTGTTTCAGTCAAGTAACTTCCCATTTAGGAAAAAATTATTCAGGGAAGCTTCCATACTTTAAGGTATTAATGGAGATGAATGGTCCCCACTTCAGAGGCAACTGTCCTGCATGGTAGGAATAAATATTACCCAGAAGTCCAGAATCCTAAGAGAAAACCACATTCTTACCCCTATCCACTCTCCTAATTTCTTTTTCACCTTTTTAGTGAGTCATACATAAATGAGTAATAGTTTGGGCCAGAAAAAAAATAAACGTCCATCCCAGTAGGCAATGTATAGATGAGAGATGAGGAGTATGTGAGCTTATATGAAGCATACCTGATAATGGAAGAGCTGCTCTTCTCTGTTCTAACAACAGAGACTGAGGCTTACTGCTTTTCGGGGTGTTTTTTTTGTTTGTTAGGTTTATGTATACATTTGGTAACTTGATATATGCAGAATTCTGTATTTCTCACAACGAAATATGGAAAAGGTACGGGGAAACGTAGGGAATGCTTCAGAAGCTTCAAAAGAACAAGTTTGCTTTGTTGATTTCAGAAGTGTGATGTTGAGTGTCTTACAGAAATTGTAATTGCTGCTAAATCTGGTGAAAGGTGGCACATGCCACTTCATGTGTTTACTGTCTTCTGTTATTTTCCATCTCATAGATTCAAGATTGTTCTTTTCTGTGCTACTGTTGATGGATGAAATGTACTAGTTTGTCATCAAATGTAAGGAGAATGAAATAAATACACTTTTCTTAACTTTGGTATTTGGTGATCGTATTTTTAGCTGTAAGAATTATTAAGATGAGGTCTTGCATGTCTCGTATGAGATTGTAGTCTGTTACAACTAATCACATCTTTGAATATATACTACTAATTTATTTATGTGAATACAGAACCAAACACCAAGAATTCAATTCAAGTGTTTGCCAACCAAACCAGCAGCTCTCAGAATAGGAATATAAGACAACAAATATATTCATCCTGAGTCTGACTAACTTCTGAAGAGAGGAATGCAAGGAATATTTTTTTTAATCATCCTTGAAAGTATAAATGAAAATAATTCATTTCTACAAGCAGTAAGACTTAAGGAGGTAAACATGGACTTTCCTCTTTTAGGTTTGGGTTACTTTATGCATGATGTTGGCAGTTCACTATTTCTTAGAAGATGGGTGTCAGAGAGATTAGAGTTCTAATGTAAACTTGAAAAACAGTGATTTAAATTGATAGTTTTTTACCCTTTGGGAGGATGTTTTAACTGTAAAACTTGTTTAGGCTGCATTAAATGTTATATATGTGTGTGCGTGCATGTGTATAAATAAATACATTTATATCCTTTCTTTGTAAGTATAGAAAGATACGGAGAGTTCATGAAGCTCAAAAAAGTGAAGAAATATCCTGATCAGGCCCTTTCAGGGAATTCTGCAGCAGCATCAGGTTCCCAGTCTCAATCAGGCCAAACAGAAGTTTGGAACCCAGCATCTCAAACTGGGTTAACCTTGCGCACGTGCAAAAGGGAGAATGTGGATGCTGTCACTAAAGCAGGGCCACTTCTTACATCAGTTGTGTATTTAGGTATCTAAAGTTCACCTAGGCTCTGCTCTACTGTGTCAAAGCCCTGCTTGACCTGTTGTGTTTGACTCTTCAGTTAAAACAAGTTAGGAGAGCTCTCCTGGTCTGCAACTGAAGATGTGTCCTTCAAGGATATTGTGGTGCCCAGAAACTGCAATGTCTGTGACTGACTGATGGAAAAGGGCTCCGGCATAACACTCAAACTGTGATCAGGTCGTGGGTCATACAGATGTAGTCAAGAGTGTTGCTGATGTTTATTACCTGGAGCAGAAGACCATTCTGCATTCAAATACTTGGTTTTGGCCTCTTGCTGTTGCATCCCTTCAGGCAGCCAGTGACTACCCTGCAGTTAGGATGCATGGCACCATGCTGCCAGTCTAGAGGGGAATGGAACATGCGATTGCTGCGCCTACAACACCCTCCCTACTCAGTAACGTTGGCCCAGCTCTCTGCTCTTCTGTCATGTGTCCTGGTAGTACCTGGCCGACGTGAGTGCCCTGTAATTAGGGGGCAATTCATGGGCTTCTCCTTCGGGGATGCCTGGAGTTTCTGGCTATATGGAGTCATCCTATGCCATTTTGTCCTTGTGGTGTACTAGCAGGCAGTTTGGAAAGGGGAGATGTAGCTCTTCTGTCATTCTTGATTTGTTTGTTTATTTCCCTCTCCCCTAGAAACAACTTTGCTCCTCTCATATTATGCGAATGGTCCTAGCTTCAATCTTTTTAGGAATTTTTCAGCTAAGCTCTAGAATTTCTGCCATACTTTGCTGTAGAAGAAAGACACTGTGTTGCTGGTAAGAAAGTATTTGTGTCCATTGATTATTGTGATTTTTTTTTTAATGCCAAAGCAAAACATTGTGGATTACCATTTTTGAATTAAGATGTGAAAGAGGTATGCTAGTTTAGTGTGAAATGGGACAACAATGCTGTCTAATGTTTGCATAATGTATTTACGATCAGGACTATAATGTGCCTTGTAAATAATTATTTACAGTCTAAAATATGATGGTGAATATTGTTCTGCTTCCAAAAGGTGTGAGAGTGGCAAAGGATCTCTCAGTGCTCTGGAAGTGATCATAGTCTGTCATCTGATGCACTCTCATTTTGTTCGTTCAGCTCTCATGTCAAAGTGTCGGGAAGTGATAGCTGATGTGCCAAAGTTCAAAGGATGGAGGCACAGGTACTAAGGTTGCCGTGGCTCAGCAGCTAAAAATGAAGGGAACTGGTAAACTGGGCACTACCTAATTTTTGGACTCTTACTAATGGTATGGTTTTTATAGAGGGTAGAAATGCCCCTTTCAAAAACACCACTCCTTTACTTTTTAAAGAGAGCTGTTCCCAACATTTACTAAATTCAATGACAGTTTCATCCTTTGTCTCTTTTTGCTTGCACCTGGAGGAAAATCCATGTAGAAAGGTTCCACAACCAGATATACTTGATGTGGAAGCTGAACTTACTTTGAGGATAGAATATACTAGTCATAATGCTAGCTGTGCTTATATCTTCAGTATCACACCCTTCCCTACCCACATATGTTCTTTTTAAAAATACACAGCATTGCTAGTTTTCTACAAATTTTCTGTAGGCAACTTTGTGCGTTTTTACTGTCACTGAAAGAGAATGTGTTCTATTTATTATTCTATCTTACTTTGTACAAGGTAGATTGCAGGCAAAGATCTATATGCAATGAATCAAGTAAGTATTGATTCTGTCGGCAATGTTAGTAATAATAGGACCCTATGGTCATACTAGATATGCCATTTTGTAAAAAACATCCTTTTTAGTTTGCATTAGAACGTTAATCACTTTTATGTGCATCTCCTTCAAGAAAAACTGGCTTGCCAAACTCCTAGAGAAAGAATCTTAAATTCTTTTATGAATGCAACAGTTGCATCTATTTGGTCTTACTACTTGTACATCAAATTGTATAGAAAACTGTGGGCAGAGTACTAGTCTTGACTTCAAACCTAGATGTGTGGCCTTGAGCATGTGTGAAATAATGCATTATTTACTGGTCAACCACTGATTCCCATGGCAGCTACTCAAAAGACATGTCTGAATATTTGCAGCATAGGTGCATATTTTTATGACTGGAATCTGAATGAATCAAATTTTCAAAGGATAGTGTAAATTTATTTGCAGTATTGGTATTGTTATTAGGCCTTGTTAAAAAAAATTTTAAAGGAGAGTTTCCTTTGCTGATGTCCAGTTTGGACCACGGCCTCTCTTATGAAATAGAAACCATCACATTTGCTTTCAACCTATTACGGCAAATCCCCACCCCCACCCCCCCCCATTACAAAGTCATGATGTTTGTTTTCCAGCGTTTTGCCAATTTCATGGTAAGTCGGGAAAGTTTTAGCTGTTTTTTTAACATGCTGCTGCTCTTGCCTCCAGCTTCTGAAGACTGTGACCCCATAAACCTCCTGTCTATAGAGGTAGCTGATGCTTTAATTGATCATCAGTAGACCTTCAAAATGGGTTTCCATCTGCCAAAAGATTAAGTGCCTTAGGGAATTGACTTAGAGCAGTTTGATGCATGGAGGATAAATGCAAGTGGCTTTAAAAAGCACTGCTAGACCACAAATCCTTGAAAAACTTGCTTCTAAAATACTTGAAAGTAATAGAAAAGATTTTTCCTCTGATTTGTTTTTTTCTCAAATTAGAGAAGGCTTTTAAAAATATATATAATTGAGAATTCATTAGCTAATTTTCAAAAAACAAAGAGCAAAACCTCATGAAAATGTTGAATTTAACAGCAGAACAAACCATGTAAACTTTAGCAGCTGTAATTTGTGATGTAAATTTTTTGTTAAATGAATTTATTCCAACTTCAAAAAACACATGCTGTGGCCCAAAAAACCCAATGGAAACTTTCCTACTAGCTATACTTAAGAATACAGAGGAAAGACATCTCCATGTTTTATCATACTTTTTCACAATTACAAGGGTTGCTTCTCCTTCTGTTTTCTTTAAACTTTTGCCTTTAGCTTATTTGGAGTGATTTTTACAGGTTTTCATGTTGCTTTCTCTCTGCTATTTTTGTACAAGCCACTTTTGGTAAGACTTCTGCCATTGCGATAACACAGTTTTTACTACAGAAATAATGTCTTCTTTCTTAGGTATCTGACAAATCAGTGCTATTCAACTCAGTTAAGAACAGTTCTAGCTGGTAAGAATACCATTCTGGCTGCGTTAGAGCTGCCAATGTTGCAGCAGAAAATGGAGGAGCTGCAGCTGTCCTGCAGCAGTGCTGAAGGGTGGACATGATTTGTGTTGCACAGGTTAGCCATCACAGTTAGCTGTGGTTATGGGTTCCCTGTTAGTGTTTGTCTGGTGACCCCAAAATGGGCGACTGCAGTGATTTTTAGACTGTTCCTAGGGGTCCTTTAATGCCTTCTAGGGTATGTACTTTTAGTACCACTTACAGTTGTGGTAGCTGAGACGGCAGGGTGGCTGGCATGGGAATGACGGTAAAAGGATGTAGATGGATGTTCCAAATTGACATTTTTTTCCGAACATCTGTCTACTCCTCCTCTCTGATTTGCCACTCAGGGGAAAAACGAGTCTAAATGCATGGTTTTATATATAATCACTAGTGGTTGTCGATGCAACACCTAATTGATTTGGGCCATAATTACAGTGAGTGGAAAGCAAAGGATACTACTTTTGCAAATAACACTGGGAAGATTAATCTTACCTATGTATGAAAGGTTGCATTCTGTTTGCCTTGTCAGGCAAAGTGGAAAATACTGGTATCGTCAGTGGCATATCAATTGATGACAGGATGCTGAAGCTGGTTTAATATAGGCTGACTCTAAAAAGCAAGATTTTTTTTTTTAACTTTATTTGCCACATGTTGATGGGAAAGCATCCATTTAGAGAAATGGATATGGCTAATGTTATTCTATCAAGAACTGTGATGTTTGAAGAAAGCATTAAAAAAAAAAAAGGGAAAATAAGATCTTGACTTCCAATTTAATAATAGCGGAATATGAAGGCCAGATTGTAACTGTAGAAGTTCATTTCAAACTTAAATATTTAGCATTTTCACTAGTCTGCAAATACAAGAAAATTTATTACATTAAGATGGAATTTAGATCTTTGACATGAAGCTGATATTTTCATAGTGTGAAAAATATCAAGCTGACATTATACTGTCTCATTTGATGACTTCCAAATGTCAGAGTGCAGTAACTTATTCATAGGGACCTCAATGTCTTGTGATAGTGTCAATTTAAAAGACATTTACATCGACTTTTTTATTTAAACATGTAAAATGGAATATGCAAAGTGGATTAGGAGAAGGGGGAAAGACCAGGGGCAAGAAAGTTCTTAGTAATAGAATGAGGCACTTTTAAGGCTAATTTCCACCGAAGCCACCTGACAGCTGCATGGACTACTACCCGGCAGTACTGCTGGCAGCTCCCCTCTCCTTTCCCTTCACCTGATTTCCCTCCTTCCCAGCTCAGCACTCTCATGTTTCTTGTTATTTCAACAGAATTTAGGGGATTAAAAATAGCATAATGTACTTTCCAGAAAAAGTAAACCACTCATCCCTTGCTTTTAAAAGCAATTTTGTAATAATGGAAGATACTGAATATTTCTTTTGAGATGATTATACCTGGGAGTTGTTGATACCGTTGGCTGTAGAAGACCTCAGTC
>NW_009626748.1:0-5328 GCF_000690535.1 Cariama cristata
AGCCCTGTTTTAGCCAAACCAGGACATATTTATATCCCACAAAGCTATCACACATTTCAGTTTTTGTGTGACAGATTAGCACACCAGGAAAAATATTAACTGCCTGCCAAATATATTGCCCAACTCTTCTGTTTTATAACATATTCCAATTCTTAGTCCATAGACACAGTCCTTTTCTTAGGCAGCTGTAGGAGACCTGCAGTGCATTTCTTCTAGAGGATTTATGGCCATGAAAGTTACATTCAGCTGTTACTTTTTCAACAGGTAATAACTCTGACGGTTAAAGAAAAACAAACTATTAAAACATTAAAAAGTCAGATTCATCCAAGCATCATTCAAATGTTATTTATTTATAATGGCATTTATAGATGTCATTTATAAAACTGGAGTTATGCCATAACGAATCAGGCCTCAAAGCTGTGCACTGTAAACAGATGGTTGTAACTGAATATAAGCTTTAATTCACACAGAGGGATCTGTTGCTGTTTGTGGGTGCAGCATCAGTTAAGCTCTGAGAATAAATTAGGGGCCTAAAGTATCTTTATTCTATGGGCTCCATTCTCTCGACAATTGCTTTAAATTCTTTATGAGAAATCAGCACTAAATGTACAGAATTGAAGGCTTTTATCCTCAAAGCTTTAATTTCAGAGACCCCAAAATACTGTTGATTTTGCTGGTGGAGTCAGTAGGTCCAAATGATCCCACATGTGTCTTTAAGTCCATTCAAAGTGGGGTTATTAGCTACACTGCAGGGGCAGGCAAGACCCCGGTTACTCACCCGTTGTGCTATGGGCAGCACAAGCCCCAAACAAAAAGACAATCCCTACCCCAGGTCGTCCATCGAAGTCAGGACGATGATCTGTTTGGGAGGCTGTGGACAAGAGGAGCATCGGTTTGGGGGCATCTACTGGATGCTCCAGAGTGACAGGGTGGGAAGCTGCTCTCCATCATTTGGGTAGGGCCACACTGAGGGACACAGATGTGCAGGGGCAGCGGGGCTGCAGGAGGGCAGAGGGTTAGGTAGGACCCACCCAGCCAAAACCCCCCAGTTGGACCGCTCTGACCTACCATGCTTTCCTCCCCACTTTCTGTAGCAGCTGTTTTATAAACCAGGAGGGGAATGAGAGCACCATAGCAGTGCTGGGGGACAAGGGCCAGCTCAGGAGGAGCCCCATGTGGGAATCCCAGCCCCAGCTCAGGATTTGGGCACTGTGACCAGCGCCCCATTGTCACAGCCCCTCTGCTCAGCAGCAGCGGCACCCACACAAGTCAGCTGCTGCCCTCTTTATTGGTGAATAGTCCTCTTCACCTTTTTTTCTGCATTTTAAATGCTCTGAAGGGAAAGAATTAGGATCCCTAACTCGTATGTCTTCTATAGGAGACCCGACTTGTGCCCTAGAGACTTGTGGTATGCCAGGACTTCTTTCTCCTTACAGAAAAGCAAGCTCTTCCTTTATGCTCATGCCTTGGGTTTGTGTAGGAGTCTTTGGTAACATGAAGTACAGGCTTCTTTTCAGTTTCATCTAGTGGTTTTAGGTCTCATGGGGTACTACTCCTTTTCCCTGTCAAGGGGATCCCTCCTCCACACATGAACTGGTCAGCTATTCATAAAAATACTGTTTATTCTTCTGTTTTTGAATTATACCTATTAAAGAATTTGCTTTGCTGTGAGAGCAGCGTCCCTGGGATTTGGAACTGGCCATATGCCACTGTTTCCACATGCAAACCCTTGGAGCTACTCTCAGCCTTTCCATCATGGCTTTGTGCTTCTACAGCCTTCATGGATATCGTTACATATTTATTTCCTCTTTTTTTGATGTGCATTTGAAACTAGGCATCTGGTTATGCCTTTCAGATTTTAAAACAAATTAAAAAAGCATGAGTCATGGATCCAATGAAGTCCGGTTGCTCTTCATGCATGAGAAGTCTCCCCATCTTTCCCTGATAACCCTAGCACCCTCTCTCATGTCCTTGTTTAACTGGTTGGCAGACCAGAGGTTGAAGCAATGCATGCACTGATAGGCAGGTTGGTGTGCTGACAGGCCAGCAACAGCCAGCTTTTGGAAAGGATAAGGGGACACTGCTGTTTCCATGTCTCGTATCCCCAGGTACCATTTTATTTCACCCCAACTGGGAGAAATTTTTACATTTAAGAGCTGTAGGCTGCTGTCATCTTTCATAAGTTAGTAAAGGCAGGTGGCCAACTGAAAAATGATGTGATTATGCATATCTCTCTTTCTCCTGCTTTTTTTAACTGTTATTTTTTAGAAAACCACAGCAGTTCTTAAGCTTTTTTCTGTGGTTGATCTGTGCAAACAACGGTGCCCACCCACTTTGCAGTTGTCACTGGGTTTATATCTCCCCATGAAAAACCAGTCAAACTCACAGCTGAAAATGGAGCTGGGGAGGAGAGGTCCCATATAAGCAACAGGCTGCCAGTAAAGTCTATCAAAAGGACTGCTGCTGTTGCTGTGTATTATTATTGTACTACCAAGGTTAAATATCAGCCTTATATGACTGCTCTTTTCTTGAAATACTACTTGGGTAACTAGTAATGTATCTCACTGGAGGCAAACATCATATGTCATACCTTCTGTGCTATGACTTACAGAATTCTTCCCCACTTTTCCTCAAGGGAGCAGAAAAGGTGTGGATCCAAAGAAAGTCAGCAAGAAAAAAGATCAAGTACTTACAGTACACTCAACAGCATGAAACAGAGGCCTTGAAACAAAATAGGCAATGATGTTCCAAAAAACTCAGCTGAGAAATTAGGGACACTTCCATAATTTCGATGTTTAGACCTATTAACTGTAATTTATTTTTAAAACAATAAGTATTTGATCAGGAAGCCTAATTTCATTTTCTTAGACCTTTATACTTCTACATTTTCAGCCATTTTACTTTTTTTCACGAATTTGAAGACAGTGGATCTGCATAAACAGGAGGGAAAGAAAAGTGCAATGTTGTGACAATTGCTCAAACAGTTGTTTTGGTTGATTGATCTATCAAAGTAGTAGTGTTTGCAGGACATCATAAATTGCACAATGACAAACTGTACTTCCTGCTTGGTGTATGACTTTGGTTTTCTAGTTTGGTTTATTACACTGTAAATAACTACATTTCATCTGAATTGATTTGTTTATTCACTTTCATTTGAAGAAAAAAACAACCCAGTTTTGCAATAGTTAAATAGAGCAATTGTGCCATCCAGTGGCTAGCTAGGTTAACTCATTTCTTTGCCTTATGATCATTTGGTATTTCTTGTTTCTTATTCAAAAAACATGTCATTATTGTAATGTACAACGTTCATTCCATTGCTGCATCCCAGAAATATATGCAATAAAAATGCTAATTCTATTTTTTTTCTAATACCCTGCTCAAACTGAAGGCCCAAAATCGAAGAAACATGTGCCATATGTCTTCCTGTATTAATTGGAGATAAGTTACAGGTTACCACACATCCTATCATCAAATGTCATGGACCACTGACAACAGTGAGCCAAGAAAAACATAGCTCTTGACTCAGCTTGTCTACTGTGCCCATGGACCATGGCAGAACCTTTGATGAAGTATTCTCAATATAACTTTTTGTAATAACAACCATAATTGAGTTTATAAATTGGTTCGTGAAACATCTCTGTGACTGTTGGAAAGAAAGAGTCAGAGGGGGCAGACAACATGACAAAATAATCCTACAGTATGGTTCCGTTCTTATATGATAAGTCTCACTCATTTCACCACCATAATTTCCAAAGAAATTCTCTGGAGCGCAAGGTGAGATCTGGTCTTTGTTGCCTGAGTCTGTACTGGGTAGAATGGGAAATATGGCCATGAGTCATCACTTGAAAAGGTCTCATTTCCAAACCAAAGTCTCCTGTGATCACTTCTGAGGAAGAGGGACCTTCCTGATTGCAACGTTTTGTTGATGAACCACAATCTTGTTTGGGGGGAAAGCCTCATTGTGCACATTAACTTTCTGTCATCCATGTTGGAGCCTCCAATTTGGACAAAAGCAACATATGGGAAAGAAAAAAAAGCAAGCAGAAGGTGCTCAGTGGAGGGGAAATGCAAGTGAAGAGGCTCAGACATGAATAATGTTACACGGTTGCTACAGAATTGAAGAATGAAAACGGATGCTGATGGACTATCCTGGCTCCTTTTCCTACTCCTGTGTTTTGAGACCTTCCATTGTCATGAAACAACAACCTCGTGCAGACGACATTGCATATCCCAGGGACTGTCACCTGGAGAAAAAGTGCATTGTTAAAATAGAGCGGGGGCCTCATGCTCCAGGTACAGCTCTTGAAGGGAAATCTCACAGTCCAAGCATACAGTTACAGCTTGGTTCTCGTACAAGAGCCCTGCGCTCTCATGACCCTGGCAGTGAAGGGGAGGGGAATGCCCAGCCACCTCTCCCTTGACAGATAGACTGTCTGTTTATTTTCACCTGGGTTTAATTGCAGCTTTTCAGTTTCTTGGGCTCTGCATGCAGTCCAGCTGTGAAGTCCTTCCAGGAGCAGCATAAACACGCTCTGTGACCCCACACAAAGCACACTACTCCAGGTACAGGAGCCGATCCAGCCCCTATTGTGGTGTGTCCTCCTCATCTCCCTTCTCTACTACATTCCCAACATAGGTGTGACTCACTATATCCCAACGTGATTCCTCAACGATTAAGTATTTCCCAACATATTTTCTTGAACTCAAGCAGCAACTTCCCCTATGCTAAGAAGGACTTCCAGGGAAATCTCTGTGTAATTCTGTCCTGCCTTTTGGGGACATGAATCACTGCACATCAGTGTCTCACGTACTCTCTCGTGCTGTGATATGAGAGATTAGTCAACACACTGCTAAACCTTTTGCTACAGAGACACGGGAAGACTCTCCCACAAGGAAACTCTTTCATCTAAACAAAATTGTATCTTGGCCGGACATTTAGATGGTGGCTACAGATTTGGAGAGTGTCTTGACTTCTAGAGGGCCAATCTAAGAGGGACTTAAAATGGCTTTTCTTCTGGCAAGAATCCAGCATTTTCAAGGCTTCTTAAAAATAAGGCAGCAAAATCACAGCTCGCTTCTGAAAATGTTGTTTGAGATGCTCTATCCCTGAAGCACTCAGCTCACATTTACAAAACAGTGTTTCTTCACACCATACTGCCACACTTCGGAAGAACATTCATACTATTGCTTTTGTTTTAGATATCACCAGTTTTAGATATCACCAGTTCTTCATAAATAAGAGAGATTATATATAATATATCATATTATATATACATTACGTTATGTTATGCTATGTTTTGTTGTATAATATATATTATATTGTATTAT
>NW_009626749.1:0-14517 GCF_000690535.1 Cariama cristata
CCCTGTTTTAGCCAAACCAGGACATAGGGGATGTATACCACCATCAGATTCTTACCCTTCTTGTGTGCTGGGCCACATGCTGAGAGGCCTAAGTTCCTCTGATTCTCCTGAGTGTGGAATTTGAAGTCATTCAGCGTTTTGCATTTTTGAGCCACTGCTGGGAAGCTCTCATAATCCTCTACAATGAAGAATTGGCAGTGCCTTTTCTGAATTGGGTCCTGTCAAGGTCTGTATCCTTGAAGGAGCTGATTGTGTGTCACTCCTGTCAAAATCCAGGTGAATGTCCGGTGCTCAGCACCCTTGCTGAATGTGCTCAGCCCTACGAGCCCAGTTAACACCTTGTTAAAGTACAGCACTGGCAACACTAGCATTTAAGCAAACTCCTTAAGTGGTTTTTTTGGCTGCTCTTCAGTTTATAGCCCGTGGCTTGTTGTTTCCCACTTTCTCACGTTTTCCCAAAGCCGCTGGTGTGTACAGTCTGAAGATCACATTTACCCAACACAAGGAAATCAGCTTGGCCCCATGGGCTTCTCTGTCACGTGGCTGAGAATGTGTTCACTCTGTTCTGCCAGACTATGGCTAGCTGAGCAAAATACAGTGAAGCTCTGGGCTTCTGGCCAAGCTTTTATTTCAGTTTGGAGCTTACAGCCACATATTTGCTATTTGGCAGGACATCCACTGGGGTATATTTGGATAGTAATCTAGCATTGTTTTGATTTTTTTTTTTTAATGCACACAGATAGTATAATCCCAACACTTACTTTGTCCAGTCTATACAAGATTTCTCAGTGTGCACCGTTATGTACGTGCACTCAGAACTTGTAGCCATGACCTTTGATAAATATAAGTCAAAGCAATTAACTTTCTTTTATTGAAAAATTCTGGATGTCCTACTCTTTGCCCCCTATGTGCCGATAACAGAACTATGTTGTTACTCTTTCCAAGATCAAAAGCTTCACTAGGGTTTGATTGAAGTCCAATTATGGAAGGAAGTAGCTGTGCTGGAGCTCTGAAAATAGCAATAATTGTTAAAGTAATAAAATGTGTCCTTGTATGTCTTTATAATATTTAAAACTTCTTTTGGGGGGAAGGGGGTGGCTTTCCTCTAGTTTTAAAATGGAAATACTCACAAATGTCTTGGGAAAATAGGAGTATGCTGTTAGAAGAAGTATCCCTCTCTGGATTTCTTACTTCAGTTCTATTCTCCACCCCAAGCTTGTCTTCCTCTGAAGCTGTTTGCATGCAGCCTGACTCATGCAGGAAAATAAAGCTGGATTTGATTTTTGACTGTATGGGAGGCTTTGGGTTTGGAGGAATAAAAGCTTTATGATGCAAACTCATTTATTTCTCTGTGAAACAAAAATGGTCTTTTCAAAATACAGTGTGTTTTGGAAAATTGGCTCTGCGTTTGAAACCCCAACATCTCTGAGGGCACCCTTGTATGAAAAAATAGTACAAAAAGACATAATGCTTGGGAGGGGGATACAAAACATGACTGCAAGCAGTAGTGTTTGAGGAGCAGGTCCTGTTATTTTATGAAAGGACATCTCTTTTGAAATATGAGGGGTTTGGTTGGTTTGTTTTATATGGACAGCACCAAGCCTGGAAGTCTTGTTTTTACAGTAACTTCATCAGACACTTCGAGCTGTGTCTGAGCAGATCAGTAGTGGCAAAAGCTGAAATACTTTTCCCGAAATCTGTACATTGTTCTTTAGGATATAAATTTACAGTTGCCTTCTCTTAGTCTTTCCTGCATCCTCAGAGAGAAGAAAACCTGGGAGAAAGAGCCCTGTGGTGAGACTCTCAGCTGGTGTTGACTGATGGAGCTTCAGGAAGGGAGAACTTGGTTCTTGATGTTAAAATTCAGCATGTATAAATGTCCAAATGTCCATTTATCAGTTGCAGTGTTAATTTGAAACATCAAGGTGAATAAATAGAAATGAAGATGATAATATGGACAGCACTAAGTAAATATTTTATGGTATTTTGCACTGATTGCTATAGGTGCTGCTTTGGTGATTTTACAGTTGTGACTGGTTTGAACTTACAGCAAGATTTTACCAGCATTTGTCTTTTTTTTTTTCTTTTTTTAAAAAAAAAACTCACATGCATGCACGCACATCTGATACAGGACATTATTATCTTTATGTGAAAAACAACCATCATGTACTTTCTTTTTAGCCAACTGGACTCAAAATCACTAACTACTTGAGTAAAATCTTTGCATTATAGATAAATGGTATCAAGTAATAAGCCCAGAGGATTGTACAGATCCAGTGAAGCCCTTTGATTTGTCACATGAACCTTCAGGACTAGAATTTTCTTAGTCCCTTAAATTACTATGACAGAACCTGTTATTTGTTCATTTGAATCTTACTGTTATGCTCTCTCCATTGCAGTGAAAATTATTTAGTCTTTCTTCATTTACTCAAATTTTTTTTTTAAATCATCTATTTATTTTGACTATAAGACAGTTTGATGTATATAACATCTATAAAATATTCTGCCTAAAATAGTTCAGTTCCCCTGCGCTTACTGGGTTTGGATGGATCTTTGGTATACAAACTCCTTCAATGCCTTCTGGAAACATTTGTTGTCAAAAAAAGAACCTTAGCGAGGGGTACCCTGTTGGTTGGCTTAAAGATGTTTATACACTCGGCAGCTTTAGCAGCTCTCAGAAACAGCCTTTGCCTGATCTCTAGGAGCTGCTGAAAGTCATCAAGCAGGTTCCTGCTAACCAATTATCCAATGAAGCAGAAAGAGGAAAGGGGTTTTTTTTGCTTGTTTTTTTCTTTGCTAAGTTTAACTCATTCTTCCCCAAGCTTCAGTAATTGTGGATGTTTGTAACACTGAAATAACAGCAGTGAGAGTAAGAAGGAACAGGGTTAGAAGGGACCTCTCATCTTGCAAATACTGATCTGTGTGTTAGTGTGTATTCCTCAAGTGGGCACAGACATGCAGTTTCCTGCATAAATCTAGAGCACTCCCATTCTTCGCTATGAGTCCTACCCAGCATCCCTCACCTAGCTTTTTGTCTTGCCTTTTAACAAAATCTTTAAAAAGAAATAAAAATTTCCCCCTCCAACCAAACCCCTCCCCGCTCCAAACCCAATAATGAATGTTTCTTTGCTGCCAGAGCAAATTTGTTGATTCCCAAACACTCCTACTGTGTCTTGGTTGGAAGACTTAAATTGCTTGCATAAGTGCTGCAAATAATATAAAAAAGCTCTTTCTAGTAGATCTCTGGTTTGCACTACATATTATAAGAATAAATAAATGCTCAGAGGATGCCAGACGTCTGGGTTGTCCACATGTGACTGTCTTCTACATTGATTTTTAAGACAGGACATGTGCATGACTGTTTCAGTGGCTATCAGTAACAGATGTGTCTGCATGGAATTCATAGAGGTTGTCAAGCGACAGTGCAGTTGTCAAACAAATAATTTTGCTCATTATTACTGGAAATAGTAGATGAGTGGGTGGGATAAGGTGAAAAGATATTCTCAATTCCGGTAGAGGACTAAGAGGATTAAGTGGCTTTCCTGACTATCATAACAAATAATAACTTGGTGAATACTTCTCTTTTTCCTTCCTACTGCCTGCCCAAGGAATTGGTTCTATGTGCAGCAGAATCTCTGCGGGTTCTCTGATGTGTAACAAGCCTCCTGCAGCCTTCCCTCTGCTGGGGAGTTAAGAGCTTCTTGCATTTACATTGTTTTCACAAAGCTTTTTATTAATACATGTGGACCTCCCTGCCAAATTTGTTTGAAATTGGCCAACAGTTTCAAAAGTTCTTGGGAGGAGGCTAGACAGACATGTGCACAGCACGATTGAACAAAAGTCATTTCTCTAGAAAACTGAGCTAAAGAATAACTGTCAAGTACTGGGACACTGAAATGAAGCTTGCAAAGTAATTGAAAGAACTGAAGGCCACTTGGTATCTTAGTTGTGTACATTGCCTTTAACCAGGTACACAAGATAGAGTTCTTGCCCACAGGTTAGATCCACGGAGGCAGATTCCATCTTCCCAGGACCCATCTTTGTAGAAGTGATGTGTAATTTGGTGACTGCATTGATTATTTTTAAAGTGACTGGAAATGCTTACAAAGAAGCAGATATAAATACTCACCAGCTTAGGCTGTTGCAGAGCTTGATCTGGTGGTCTGAGCTGTGCTAGCAGCTGAGTGGTCTGTGCAATAACCTTTGACTGTAGATAGGGCTTGCTTTCGTTTCCTGAGTAGCCTGGGGGTGTAACTGAATATTTATTACTGTTCTACATTGGGTTTTTATTTTTTTAAAGGAAGATCTGTGAGCGCATGAGTTGGAATGCATGTTAATAACAAAAATTTAATAGAGCCTTTCTGTCGTCAGGATTTTATTGTTTTGCTTGTGCATTGAGTCCTCAAAGACTTTATCCAGGCAGCAAAATGGAGGCAAAGGAGGTAGAGCCAAATTTTCGGGTTACTGAGCAAGGGTTACTGAGCCACCTCGTCCCTACCAGCTAGGACAAACCTTCTGAAACAGGTAAAGATGAGTTGAGACTTCTGCTTCAGTAAGTGCTTCTTCTAGGCTGCAGGTTAAGTGGGTGAGGTATGTGAGTTGAACAGCATGTTGAGTGCGGTGGATGGGCAGCAGCATCTAAGCTGGGTGTGAATTGTGTGGAATGCACGTACATAGATGGCCTGGGCATGAGGAACCAAGGTGTTTTCACCTGTGAATAGAGGAGTTACTTCTGGTGAAGTGCACCAGAACATAGGGTAAGCTTCTGTAGGAAGAACACATTAATGGTGGCACAAAGCATCTTTATCATGAGACCAGCTCTTAATTTATTTCTGAAACTCTGGAGCACCATAAATCTGGTCAGCGCTGTTTTCTTCATTCCTTCTGTGATTGTAAAAGGAGAACAAAAAAAAAAGTTCTGTAAGCTTTTCTGCGTTTTTAAAAAATACCATTTATATGGCACAGGTCTATTTTGTATAATTTTTTATATCCAAAATATGGAGGGCTTTAGAAGAAGAAAAGCTGCATATCTGAGTTTAAGATAAAATAAGGTGATCTCTGTGACAGAGAAAGCAGAAATGATGTGATATGACAGTTGCTGTAGCAACACCACCTACTTCATGAAAATCAGAGTTAACAGGAGTGTAAAAGGTAAAGCCCACATAATTTTCCAAGCGTATGAATTGTTCTGCCCTCAGCTTGCAGTGCTTTCCAACTCTCCAGTGTTTCTCCTTTCATTTGGGCACAGATACACCTTTTTCTGCGTGGCCAACTCCTGCAGACCCGGTCCTGTATTCAGCAGGGGCACACAGTGGGAGTTCTGCAGGAGTGGTGGATCCTGCAGTGCCTTTGCCTACAGGTGACCTGGTGAATAAGAGGGAAATAACATGAAGGATTGTGTTGTATCCTGTCTTCCCCCCAAATCCCCTCAAAAGCCTTGAACATCAAAATACTATAAGGCCTGTGGTATCTCACAGGCATCCCGTATAGAGAATGGGATGACAACCATTGTAAAAAGGAAGGCAGACCAGTCAGTTCTGTGGGAATCGGCTTTTAGTAAAGTACTGTTGTATTTAGTATACATTGTTAAGTATTGTAGAGACTTAAGGTGTCAGAAGTAAGTACATTGGCACTCCCCCCCCCCCCCCACACCACCGACAACCAACGAGCACAATAAACCCGAAATAGTGGTGTTCCGTACCAGTGATACATTGCCTGCAAAAGTGGGAAAACGTATTGTTTTTAATCAGAATGGTGTTGAGCTGGTTGGCTGCTGGGAAGTGCAAAATACAGCGCAGCTCACTGGGGGCTTTGTCCCCGGGTGGGCAGAGACTTCCATGAAATTTACTGTATTCAAAGGAGGCAGAAGGGTCTCCATTAAAGAAATGTTTCAGTGCCAAGACATTGTTCGAAAGTTACTTGGTATATCTGGACTGGCAACTAATTTTGAAATTTGCAGCTCTGGTTACTGGAAGAAAAATAGTGTATTAAAAATACAGTTACTGTAAATAAGGCTGCTATTGGCTTACACTTTTCTTAATGATAATTTTCAGTGAACAGGATACTCTGTGTTTATGTATATTTATAAAATGTGGACCCATACGTTTAAAAGCTCCCATATGCAGTGAATTGGTAAGTGATTTGCCAGTTCATGTTGGCCTCAAGGTTACACTCAAATACATTTTAAATATATTGATTTTTTTTTAATATATTGACCTAATTTAAGGATAATATTTTTATCATTGATTGGCAATGGAGAGCCGTGCTGTGTGTGATAGCAAAAGTAAAATCTCTATTACTTGTGAATTGGAGGAAAAGAGTTTGAAAGAAATGGCAGTCTCAAATGGCAGTAAGTTAGGTTTCACTAATCTGTTTTGCTGAGATGCCTCCTGAAGGCAGTAAGTGCACTGCTCAATAGATGGAAGGAGGTTTGATGTTTGTGTCTTGGGGCATTTTCATTTCATTTTTGACATAGTTCAAAATCTTCACAGGTTCTGCATATCTGTCGTGTTCAGAACATGCGTATGTAGTGTGTTCAGAGTCTCAGTTCAGCTGTGGACGGTTTGCAGAGGAGGTCACAAGAAGGAAAATAAGTATTAGAATTCCAAGATTTCTTCAAGAAGTATTCCATTGCCGACCTTTTTCACTGCTATTATTTTTGAAACATAAAAACATAATAAAGATTTAGGTATGTGCTGCTTTTTCTGGTCACTTTTCCCTGAGGTTTTTTGTTCACTTTACCTTCATCTTTCTATAAAAATGTGACTGCTTTTCTTAGGTGCAGAAATCTCTGCAGGCATTAGTTTGGCTTTTGAGACTCCTCAGCATAGTAGTTTCTTGCCATTTCTGGTACTAGATGACTCTCTCGCGTTTAGAATTGAATTTATAAGACAATGTCTTGCCCAGCATTCAGTGTTGTCCTTTCTTTTAATTGGACTTGCTTTTTGAAGTTCCCTGGTTTTGTCTGTGTCTGATGTGCCACGAAAACCTGTATTATGCAGCAGCTGTGAAGAAGTAGTTACAGACACATGGGTAACGTCCATATGCAACAGTCTGTTCTCCTGGAATTTTCCCTAAGCCGCAGTTAGGTGTTCCCTTCCTCCTCTGTACCCGTTTTTCAGACTACCCGAGACTGATGCATTTGTATACTTTGTAAATGAAGATAAATAGATCAATAGAGAAAGAGATACAACCACACACCCTTGTGCTTTCTTTGTGTGTGCTCATTGGGAAGAAAACCACGACATAAAAGCAAATTAGACCTCTGCAGTTATTGGGCTGTAACAAACCAAATATAAGTTTTGGGTTTTGCTGTTTTGTTTTGTTTTGTTTTTTCCCCTAAAACACATTAGAGGGTGCTAATTTAAGGCAGAGAGAAAAGAAAATGTACTAAGCCTTACTTAGAAGGTTATGGGAACAGTGTGTCCCCATTCTGGCATCTCTACTTCATAAGATGTGATTATTTTCTATAAATCACCCTCTATGAAACATCAATTTAGTTTTGTCACATAAAGAGCGTACTTTGTTTTAGTGAACAAAAAGTTTAAAAAAGTAAAAATGCTACTGTAACAGATAGTTCAGATTTGTGTGTACAGAACAGATCAAAAGAGAAGGCAAGGTTTGCAAGTTCCTGTAACTCTGCCCAGTGACCCCTTTTTCTTAAGGGATATATTCAGAGAGGAGCTGATAGCATCTGTTGTCTGTCTCAGGCTCACCATTAGCCACTGGTGGGAGTGAGAGGAAATGGACCTGTTTCACGTGGCTTTTCCATGCCATTTGAAATCTCACTTGGCTGTGTTTTGATAACACACCCAAGCACGATGGGCTTGGGTACCAGAACTGGGTAATAGATACATGAGTCATGAGTGGCATACGCTTTCAGGATTACACTATGGCTTTTTGCAAGACCTGTTTACTAACTGAGAGCGTGCTGTCCTGGATGTTCGTTAGCCAAATAAATAGAACAATATGAGAGGAACTTAGTTGGTCTGGAGTCTTGCAGAGCACATTGGCAGTGGCATGAAAGCATCTTGAGGACAAGTGTTGTCTTTGTTTTGAGTGGTATTCCATGTGAGGGCATATTTATGGATGCCATATAAGGCTGTTATCTAAAGCAGGGGCTCTATCTAAAATCTACTGTTTGAGATTGGTTTATTAAAGCTGGGTATGTTATTGTCCAAGGAAGGAAAATGGATCTTTTTGTCTCCTTCAGAACAGGTTAACAATTCTGATGCTTCTCTGGAACCTTCCCTTTAAGAAAAGAAAGAAGAATTGTACTTTTTGAGGAACCTTACTATATGTGAATTGCCAATTAAAAAAAATATACACAGATATGCCAAAGGATGTTACGAAGCTCCAATGCACCAGAGAATATCAGCGCCTTGAAGTGAAACGTGCTTCTAAGCCAAGTGTAAATCAAAATTAAATACCTGTCTGAACGTTCTTCCCTGCAGGTTCTCTTCAGGCCCTCTCTCCATTGAATGCCATCTTGGCCTATCTTTGTAAGGAAAGCAACACCCTACAGAAAATCAGAAAGGCATTTAAGAGGGCTATGGATTTCATGCTTTTCAAGAATTTGAAAATCCCTGTGCAGTGTCCTGGGAGCAGGATCAAACCCTCTGTTTCTGTGTGTAGCACTTCTGCAAGGGAAGTGTTCAGAACAGGAACAGCTACTTTCAAGTGTCTTGCAGGGGCTGGTTTGGGAGGGAATAAAAGTTTGATTTCCTGGTAGCTTCCAGAAATAGGGCCTCGTTGAGCCAAGTGCTGCCTTCACACACGCTAAAGAGGGGGCAGGTTTTCAGAGTGTGGATCCTGCAGAAGAGTAGAGTCTTAAGTCCGGTAGACAGTGGAAAATTTTACCTGGTGGTGCCTCATATTTTTTTCGTTTATTGTTTTTGAAGGGCAGAATGTTACTGGCACAGCAGGCATGACATATTACATGCACATTATGCTAACCACATGCAGGAGTTGCAAGTCAAGCCCTCAAAAGCCTGCAAACACTTGACTAAAGGCCACGTGTGCAGCTTCAGATAGCAAACCCCCCCTCCCTTGTCTGCTTGAAGGTGCAGGCTTTAATTACGTTATATCGGCTTTTTTGCCTTTTCCCTTTTTGAATGCAGAGGTCAGACCAGCTCTGGGTTGAATCAGGGCTGTATCAGGAAGGAAGTGGTTGTCTGTAGGATCTTGGATCTTGACCTCATTTACTGCGGATGTGAGAGTATGCAGGGAATGGCAGGAGGAGAAGGGAAAATCTGGCAGGAAGGACAGAAGGATTTTGTCTAGAGAGACTGGATTTTGCCACGCAGTTTCAGCAGAATTCTGAGCAAGTCATTTGATTATGTGAGCTTGTCACACTGCGCATTTGCTTCCCTTTTTGTGAGTAGCCCAGTCTGATACCTTGGGTGGCCCTCACTTGTGTTGTGTACAGCCTCCAGTTTGCAACAGAAGTCAGTGAGAGTTGATTTGAAATGCAGGCAGTGCCTATAATGTTAGCTAACCCGAGAGGCTGGCTGCATACTTTGATCTAAAATGTCCGTCCTTCACCTGCAAAGAGGAAGTGCTGCCGCTTCTTTCATGGGGGTCTTGTGGGGAAAAAAATTGTTTCTGTGAAGCATGCAGGTGCAGTAGTCATCAATACTGGAGGGCACTCCTGAAAAGTTGCTAATTGCATCTCTACAGGAGGTTGGAATAATTTGTGGCAAATAATGTATGGGTCCATTTGGATAAATCAAATGGGTGAAACAAGTGACTCCTGAATGAGGAGAGAACCTGGAAAAAAATACTATGTGTTTGAAACTTCAAAGATTGTTGCAACAACGACTGTGCTTCTTAAAACAACTCTTGCATTTAATTTTAAAAACAAATTGAAAAGACAACCTGGATTTTCTCATGTGCCACCCCTACAGCGGGCACATTGGAAATGAGCAGGAGTGGCCCTGACGGCACCCCACAGCGTCCTGCCGCTTGGACTGAGTAGAGGATGACAACTTACTCTCGCTGTAAGGAGCTAAGGGGAGGGGGGGGTGGGGGGGGACAGGGCCCTTTGCCAGCACACTTCGCTATTTGCTGATAGAAGAGGATCTGACTCAGGAATCTGGAGCTGTGTTTGTACCATCAGCACAGGCACTCTCCTGCCCTGTTCCCTTCAAAGATCGTCTTCTACTGAAAGCATTCATCCCAGCCTTTGCTGAAGCAGCCTTCCTCTTCCAGGCTCTCCCCCTCTCCTCTTTGGCTATCAGTCTCCCTCATCCTCGCCTTCCTCACCTCATTGCCCCCTTCTCAGCTTTGAGATCTAATCACTTACTAAATTGCCCATTTCTCACCCAGCCGTTGCATGCACACAGTAGATTTTAAGGCAGCAAAGAAAGGGCAATAACATTGATCCAGGAGATGCCCTCTCTTCTGGGGCACACACCACTAGCACAGTTCACTGAAAAGTTTGCCAGAAGTTTTTAACAGGTTCAAAACAAAGTATTTTTGCTGAACCTGTTTCGGGAAACTGTAGAACCATTTTGGCAGAAACATAATTGGCACAGACAAATCCAAACAGAATGGTTGAAATCTGGCAAAGGTCTAAGGAACTGAAGACAGCATCCTCTAATGGGAAGTGTCAGACAATCTTAATAAGACTACCAGTCCTGCCTGTAATAATACTGTAGAGGCCCAGAGCGGGAGGCACACAATGCTGAAAGGGGAAATGACAATTCTTTCATAATTAAATGCGCACGGTTTGTAAACAAGGCTGATATCTTTAAAAAGTACACATTTTAAAAACACTTTTATGTGCCAGTCTTTTAGCGTGTGTTAAGAGCAGCAAGTATGTTGTGGTTGCATTGGATTAAGATCCTTCTTTCTGCAGGAAGTGTTTGCCGTCACCCCGTGTTCGGTAGAATCAAGTTTGTGTGAGATAAGAAATAGCGGAATGTCTGTGCCAGGTTGGAGTACTGGTCAAAATACACTAACCTCCTGTTGCTTCAGAAGAAAATAAAGCTCCTCTAATAACTGCTTACATAAATACACCCAGGGGTGAAGTGTGGTCCTCACCCCCAGGCAGAGTGTGGTTGGTTTTGTCCTGCCACGTGAGGGCTGGAAGATCACGCAGTGTGGCTTGTCATTCCCTTTAGTGCTAGTATAGATCTTGGTCTTACTATCCGTCTAATTGTTTTAGTTTCTGGAAGTCACTAAAATACTAATAGTAGGGAAATTAGATGATACTTACAATACTTTAACTGAGGAATTATAATCTGACAAGGTACTGTTCTTAGATAAATCTTGACCTCCAGAATACTCCTTTTACTCTACAGCCTGTGGGGATGTTTGCCTGTCTCAATTCCTGCACACTGCCTTGTGTTCTGCGTTAAGGTAACTTTTCCTAGAGGCTGAAGGAGTTAATGCAGAAATAGATGACGGATTAGTCTGGGACAGGCTGTAATTTGAAGTAAGAGAACTATCCCTAATAGCTGGCCAGCTGCCAAGTGGATAGGCAATTTGGAAAACATATCGGCAGGGCAGTGGGGTTCTCTGGAGCAGCTCTGGGTGAGGATTATCTGTCAATTTAACTGCTGTACTATATAGTCTGACTGACATACCCAAAGTGCCTTTAGTTTATATAAGGGAAAATTACTAGCAAACACATTTTTTATCTCTGGGCTGCTAATACATTGAATGAGAAACTCCTCTTTTCTTTCCCTCCAACATATGTGTAAAAAATACGGGAAAATATTTTGATTAGAACACTTCCACTCTCTTTTCTTTTCTTTTTCTCATTGCTGTTCTCCACTCAGCTGTTGAGCTGATGAAAAGTGTGGAAGGGCTGTGAGAAGGGAGATTTTCTGAAAGTCAGGCACATTTTTATGGGAGTTGAATGATTCAAAATGGAGTTCCACATAATTCACTGAGGATCTCTTGCAAGACAAATAAGAAGTCTGTCAAGCAGTGGTGCAGTTGAAGAGGTTATTTCCATCTTAACTCTCCTGGGCACAGCTGGTAGGTGGGATGTTTCAAAAGGGGGAAATTAAGAGTCAGGATATGGTGATTGAGCTCCCCGTGATACCAGATCAACATTTTGGTTCTGTAGGTATATAAAAATGCTACTATACTTTTGAATTCTGAATTTTAATTATTGCAAGCAATTAAAAGCTGCTGGGTTTTTTACCAGCCATTTGGTGACCTAGATGACACAAGTGAATGGCCTCAGTCCATTTCTCTTTGAACAGGGAACCACTCTGAAAGTATTGCCATTATGTTGGACTACCTCACTGGCAGTCTGCTGGGAGGAATACTGAAAGGGTTAGAACAGCCAACTTTCTTTCAAGTCCTTCTTTCTGGAAAATTTTCCGCTATCACTAATATCTGCCAGAGCAACACCAAGAGCATTAGCGAAGGCAAGATGTTGGGGCAGCTGTAACTGCTGGGGTTGTCAAAACCTGCCAATTCCTTTGCCAGGAGACACCTGGAGCTGTGTCTGTCCTGGCATACCCAGTGTTGCTTGAGTGGAGCTCTACAAGTGGGAAAGTCTCCAGACAAAAGGCCAGTGTTGACATAGTTGTGGTCTCTCCAGGCCATGGCTGAGACACATCACTAGGGTGGTATGAGGGAAGTTTCCATTAACCATTGTTCCCAGCTTGCATCCACCACCACCGTGTAGTTCTGCAGCTGGATTTCCAAAAGAACTTAATGCTCAAGAGCTCTCATTTCAGCAACTTAGAGGGGCGGTTCTTGGCAAAACGCTTGGCAGTCGTCAGCCCCCATTGAGAGCAAAGCTAAGCACATTGAGCAGTCCAGCCACTTTGCTGTTGTGAAAATTTGGCCGCTGTTGTGAGTGTAGTGTTTAAATAATACGGAGACTGGCAACAAAGGGCTCTGGCTCCCGATGCTGAGTAGTGAGGTGCTTTACCTTCGCCCAGCCTTGGCAGCTGGTGGTGTAGGCTTCCTCCTTGGCTGATGCCTTGTGCATCACAGCCTCTGACCAGCTCTTTCTCTGGATGTTGTGACAGCTGTGAAGCTTGCTGATGTGAGGATTAGTCGACTGCTGGGCACATGACGTTCAGATTGCTGTGCTTATTTGACCTGCCTCTGATTGTGAGGAATTTAGTGCATAAAAATAACACCCTGAACAAATTTGGCAGAAGGATGCACAGCTAAAGTGCCATGCACACACAGGGAGAAGAGCTTGGAGAGCAGTGTAATGTGAGGCCACGTACTGTACGCTTGCAGTAATCGCAGCACCAAGTCCAGCACAGCCCACGCTGTTGTCTTGGGTTACGACGAGTTCCAGCGCCACATAGACGTAATGGCCATTAGCCAGCAAGCTAACGAAGACAGGTTCCTGGCTTGTATTATTGGCGAAACTTGATAGAATAAATAAAAAGATACCAAGTGCCAGGAGTTGCCTAATGTAAAAGGCTGGCCAAAGAAATACTGGTTTTTCTGCCGGGGCTTATAGACACCCTTATTAACTCTGTTGTTCTCAGTGGAGTTCCTGGTCGTTTACGGGAGTGTGACAGAACGGAGTCAGCCTGCATAGACGGATAGAGGTGTGTGTGCAGTGTGCGTGTAGGAATATCTTACAGGGCAATAGTCTTCAGGCTCCTAGGTGATAATGTTTAGCTGTGTGCATGATTTGTTCAGGCTTCGCGTTAGTAAATAGCATTCACCTTGAATGAGCTTCACATCGGCACCTGGGACATCTTATGTTTGCTGAAGGACCAGGTCTTTAGCAGTGAGAGCTTCTTAGGTGGGGAGAAGTGAAATGTGTGCACGCAGGGAACATGGCAGGATCTCGATTGCTTAGCTGCTTCTCCCAGATCACCTTGGAGATGCATCGCTTTTTCCTTTATTTTGTCGTTGCATTGGTAAGATGCAATACCTCCATTTCCCGTGTTTAAAAGGAGCATTTTTCCCCTTTTCCAGAGAGATATTGTAAAATTTCTTGAGGCCGATGCTTACAAAGCTCATGTAGTTGCATAATATAGCACATTATAGATAAACGATGATATGTAAACTGATACCAGGTATCTAGAACTTCAGCAATATTTAAATACAGGCTCTTTTGTTGAGTGCAATTAGAAAGCTGGGGCAGATTTCACAATCCGCGTGACTTTAAGAAGCACCCTGCATACTCACCAGAAATACTATAAAAGTATTCAGAGCTAGTCTTGCTTCATTTTTACCTGTATTACAGAATTTGCAAGATTTGTACGTGCGTATGTCTATATATTTGTCCGCATTTAAAAACCTGGCTGCTCTGGTACAAGCATGCTCTCATCAAAGGAAGCTTTCCTGCATTTAATGGTGTAAATAAGCCCGTTTCTGCCAGCCCATATATCTGAAATGAGATTAGCCATCCATTTAAAGCAAGGCTACAAGAATGCCTTGGTGCATTGAGCGGTTTGGGCTGGCTTTAAAACCGTTCCTAGGCAGGGTTTCCCCACCAGCAGCACCTTTTCAGACGTGGGAATGGTTTAAACACGAGTGGGTTGAGCACCGCGGTCTCCAGGGAGAGCTGCAGCGCCTGCT
>NW_009626750.1:0-7562 GCF_000690535.1 Cariama cristata
GGTTTTTTTTGAGAACTGATTCACCAGCAATAGCAAAAGGGACTCTGTTCATGATGTACATGTCAGTCAATTATGAGCCAAATAGAAGATCTGCTTCAGTGTATCTGTTCAAGGTATATCCTGGAAGAACATAATAGTTTTCAAGTGTATTTTTCCTCAGAAGACTCCACATTCTCTCTTGCAGCATGCTTGAAGTACTAGATTGCACTGATGTTTTAGGATGGTAAGAAGCCAAGAAGGACAGCGGTCTCAACTGGTCATTTATCATCTGTTTCTTTGTGCTTTACCTGTGTGTTTGTGTCTGCCTGTTGTCTCTTGCATAACAGAGGTTGCAATGTGTTGGTAAAAGGGCTGCTTCAGTTCACACAGCTCCGAGTACATGATGGGAAGTGCCTGGCCACTGGAGCTCCTAACCACTACTACAATATTAATGTGGAACAGAGATGTGGCTGGCAGAAGCTGCCTTCTGAAATACCTCATTGAGAACAACTGAAATAAATGCAAAACAGGATTTCATTTGAAATTGCAGGTATTACCTTGCCCAGAAGGAAATGTAACCCAGTGTTCAAAGTTTAATCCTTACTTCCACTCATTTTGTGGAGACAGCGTCTCTCTTTACTGGTTGTTTTCTTTATTCTTTTTGCTGTAGGAAGATGTCTCTTTTCACAGAATAAACTCAGTCACTGCTGCTGAGTGGTATTTTTCAAGGACTGGTTTTTAATATATTTACTTTTTGGTTTTAAATGTTCTTTTAAGCAGCCCCCTGATTTGCCAAGATGCTTTTGGACTTGCGTAACTTTTAAAGCAATTATGTAGGCATGGTTGTAAAAATTGCAGAATTCAGAGCTAATTCATGAGCTGCATGAGTTTTCCTTCAATCCAATTCCTACTGTACCACATAAATGCATATAAATCTAGCTATAGATTCCAGCTTTAGAAAAACAGAATATGGTCTCACAGCATCAAGGTTGTAGTGACTGCTTTCCTTTTGCCCTGTTTTCCCTCAGTGGAGATATGTATTTTCGGTCTAGCTGTGCCAGAGACACACACAAAAGGTAGGGTCACCCTAAGAAAGTGGGGTACGTGCTGCAGGCAATACCTGAGGGTGCTGTTGCTGTGGCTAGAGGCTCAAGGGGCCAATGTGAAGAAATCTTGTAGTGGCCACGAGAAGGCAACAGCCCATGGTTCTGTGCAGCAGCAAAGGAGCCGAGTAGGTTAGACTGGCCACAGCTGCAGTGACTCTGGCGTTACTCGTTCCTAGCCTGTATGAGAAAGTAGCCGAGGTGAAAATGGTGCAGCTCGGGAGCGTGTGGGGCGATGTGCTTGCTGTTTCCACCTCGCTCTGTAGAAGATGTTACTGGAATACTTGGTGTGTTTCCCTCTGGGCTGGGAAAGCTGCCTGAGTGCCAGCTGGCGTGAGACTGGTGCCTCCTCTGAGCTCAGGTTTCTGGAGCAGGCCAGCTCTCTGGAGGTTGATGTAAGCAGACCTCCTGTGGGGAATACGTGGTGCACCAGACTTAGATTAGCGTGAGAACCTGGGGGAGGAAGGGATGGGAATAAAGAGAATGAATTATGTCCGAGTAGCTCTCAGCCACGCTGAGCTGTTTAATATAGGGAGGAATGTTTTCTCAGGACTCAGGTAACACAGAGAGAGAGAGAGAGAGAGAGATATTTAATGGTACTTTGTATATCCTGAGAATTGTAACCTTTCCTTATGCACTAAGCGCTCATCCTCCACCCTCTGGTACCTGAAAGCTCTGTGGAGCCAGAACCTGGCTCACTGTGGTGATTTTTGAAGCTGCTTGCTAGTCCTTTGGATTCCCACTAAAATCAGGAGGGACTGAATGTCACTGGTGTCTTGATCTAGTTCCCTTAAGGATCTGTTTCAGTGTTGTTTCTTGTAAGCCCATTACATAAACCTGACCTTGAGCCAGCCTACACGGTTGGGAGTGGATGCAGCCCTGATCCAAAAGGGCTGTGTGTCAGTGTATAACAGCACCCTGTCATCAAGGAATAAACCTGCAGGACTGAAAGCTGAGGGATGCTCTAGCCTGCCAAGCCCTTTGGTTTATCTCAGCCTGGTCATTATGTAGTGTAAATTGGGCTTATTACTTGTGGAAGATTTAGACAGAAGCTGGGAGAGAGAGCAAGGGTGGGTGTATTGCTGCAGAAAGACTTACTCTGGTTTGTATTAACTGATTAGAATTCCTTTGTTGTTGCCTCTTTTTAGAAAGGTTTTGGCTTCCTGTTTGTCCATGTGTCAGAGGTTAGGAAACGATAAGATTTAATAGGCTTGGAGGCAAGGAAAGGCTATAACTTAGACAATTTTGTGAGTGAAATGGCTGTCAATAAATTCCCCATTCTACCAGTCAACAGCCCTTCATTATCCCTGTAGTTGTAAAAGTCCTTCAGCAGGGATTAGTAACTGTACAGAGTCTCTCTAAAGGCTGGAAATCAAATGACAGCAATAGAGCACTGCTGTTTTGTGGCCAGTGTTTTAAGGTGCTGTGGCTGGGAGGAAAGATGTCTGCCCTGTCCCCTGCACTCTGTGCCGTGGCGGTGGCAGCAAAAGGCTGGTCTTCTGGCCCAGGTGGAAGAATGCTGTGAGGCCATCAACAACTTGGCATTGCTAATCTGGCACTAACTAGTCTTTGTACAGTAAACCCTGTGAGGGTACCTAGAATGGGCTGGTGTCTTGTGTTCTGCTCACCTCACTCTCAGGACACATGTTGTCTTGGCTCTTCATACCTGACATATGACCTAGTGTTTCTCTGTGTGGGCAAATTATTTTAAAATAGACAAACTGCAATGAAAAAGGGAGAGGGTTGGAAATTGTAGTGAGCTTGACAAGGAAAACCAATGTCTCATTAGTCTGTCCTAACTGCTGAAAGGAAAACTAGTTGTTTCTGGTAATTTGTCCTAACACTGTTAGGCTGATTTCTTTTTCATATTGTTGTTCATTAGATTGTGATTTATATTGATATAAAAGATTTACCTCAAACTATTCAAGATGCCTTTGAAGTTTACTCCTTCATTGAAATGAACGCAGTGCTAATCAGTTATCACTCAGTTACAGCAGTCTAAATTCTTGTTCTGTAATGCACTTGTCTCTGAGCAAGTGGTAGTCAGTGAAGTTCTCTTGATCAAACCAAATGCAAAGCAAGAGAACAATCAGTGTTGATGAAGTCATGGGCAGAAAATGCTGATTTTTTTGAAATTAAATTGCAATTCTTTTTCTGCTACCATCCCCTTTATCTTCAGGGAAGTTTTGCTCGGCCTTCTAATGAGCAGAACAAAAGCTTGAGACATCTTGTTTGCATCTGCCTGATAGAAATTAAGCCATCCCAGTTTTCTGCAGGCTTTAACCTCTCTTGGGAATCTGAGTCTCATTTATTTATTGCACTGATTTTCTTTTTTATGTTTGGCTATTCCTTTCCTTCTGTGATTCAAACATGGGAGTAGCAATGTTATGAAGGTTCATGTCTGGGGAGTTGGTCTTTAGTTGTTCCAGTGAATTCTTGGTAAGGACAAGCTCCTGCAATTTCAGTTGGAGTTTAGTGCTCAGCAATTGTCAGGATTTGGCCTTCAGTTTGGGGCAATCTGCAAAGAACCTAGTCTTCATATTGTAAATTCTGTGGGCTACACCAGTGAGGGCAGCTGAATGAAAGCTAGTTCACTGTCCAGGTGGTTGCACTGGAACTTTCATTGGTCTCTGAGGTTTGTAAATGTGGCTGAATTCAAATGAAAGGTTATGCTCTCTAGAATTATCTGTTGTCTTTCAATTGGGAAAAGAAGCTTATTCTGCATATGAAACTAAGTAGCACCGATTAAACTAAAGGTGAGCCTGCTGCTGCTGCCTTTGCCCCCCATGCCCAACCCCATCCCTCTGGCTTCCCTCTTCTGCTCCTGCAACCAGTTTGAGTATTTGGGCTGAGGCAAAAACAGCCAAACAGAACTGGGTGAGCAGGAAGGAGACAGAGAACAAGTAAACTTCTTTTAAAGGAGGAAGAAATAAAAGAGTGGTTGCTTCTGTTGTCAAGACTTCCAATGTGGATTTCTAACCACCTCAGGAGCACATGCTTAACAATGATTCTATCAGCAGGAGGTGGCACCATTGGTGTCAGTTATTAATAAACCTCTTAAAATACACATGCTGAATCTTTCTCTTTTTCTTTCTTCCTCCTCTTCCTTTTTTTAACTCACTGTAGCAATTTCTGTCCCTTTTTGAGCTGGCACAGAACAAAAAGTCCACAGTATTAATGAAACATAAATAGCATTGTTCAATGGACCCAAACTGAGATGCTCAAGGGAGATCAAGCTGGGCTATTCCATACGGACAGCTCCTGAAGCTGGCTCTTCCAGTGCCCTGAATCTGTCCAAAATAGAACTAACTGTGTAAGATGAAGGCTGCCCAGACAATAATACAGCCCATCAAAGAAAAGTCAGCAACTAGCACATTTGATCCCTTTCTGAAACATCACCCTTTGCTTCTCCAACAGCCCTCATTGGCCTTGGGTTTTGGGGGAGGGTATGAGGTGGGGACATGCTGGCTCTAAAATACGTGCTCTTGAGGTCCAGGGACTTTCCTTTTCTGCTTTATGACAAAGCTGTTGATGGCACATTTTGTCTCTGAATCTAAGCCCCAATAAACTCCCTTCTAATCCAGATTTCAATCCATTCCCTGAACCTGAAGAACAGCCTGGAAACATTTGCAGGCTTGGGCTTTACCTGCAGGCACAGCCAGAACTCCCCAGGGCTGGGCTGAAAGTTAGTGACGTGTTGTGCCTTGTGGGTCTTACAAAAAAGACTGGTACCAGCCTTGGTACCAGTCTAAGACCACCAGAGGCCTGCCTCCTAGTCCCAGACAGAGCAGGGCTCTGGATCAGTGAGCGTCAATGCTGTGGGAAAGATGCAGTGGATTTATTTTGCCTGGTGTATGTTTAGTCCTGTGGGCAATGTGACACTGACCCTTTAGGCAGTGAGTTATGCAGAAGCAGAACAAGTGAGAGAGGCAAATCTCTCTCCACTATAACCTTACTGCCAGGTTGAATCTTCCCCAAAACATCTGAAAATCATGAACATCTGCTTAATGCACCTGGCTTGTGCCAAAAGATAGGATGAATTGGGTTGTGGCAAGGAAGCAGGGGAATAAAAATATCTGCAGTCCAGTAGTGTTCTTTGAAAGTTCACCAGGTACTGTGGCTCCAGGATGAAAACTCAGTGTCAGAAATTTAGCAAAATCCACTTTGTCAGAGAAAGGGAAAGGCTGACTGTAACTTGGAGTAGCTGAGCTTGAAGAGTCATGAAGGAGTTTGAAAGTGTCAGCCTTGGAAGCATAGTTTCTGCATGCTTAACATTATTTCTCCCTATCCGTTACACAGATGGTTCCATAGCTTTCTCTTACATGGTACTGATAATAAGAGGGCCATGAGTGCCACCGAGAAAAAATGTTCTGTAAGTTACTAGTCTGAGGCAGGGGGTGTAGAGTGACATTTAACATTAGCATGAAGACTTCCCTAATGAGGGGTTATTAATAGCAGTGTGAATGGGGGCAGGGGCGGTGTGCACAGAATTTCACCCTCTTGAGTGCACTGGCCACTTCAGAGTGTCTCCACTCATGGATTACTAATTTGCTCTTCTGTGTTACACTGATAGCATTGCCCTGGCTTATATGGAGGCCTGATTTCAAAACTGAGCAATCCAGCTGCCTCAGCTTCATTTGTGGTTCTAGGCAGCATGTCTTAGCAAAGCTGAGCCAGAGGAAGATTTATCTGTTGAATAGAAATTGTGTGAACTGGACAAAGTTCCACATACATGGATGGGAGGAAAGCTTGCTGAAGCCTGCCGGATGTCCATAGAGCAGTTGTAATTCTCCAGAGCGTGAAGTAGAATTGTCTCTCCAAGGCACTGTGTCAGTGGTTTTTGATTTGGATAATAAATGTTTTTACTTTTCCATTTTGACAGATGTTTAGGAAAGTGGATAGGTTGGTACACCCAAGGTGTGTACCTTCTTGCTTTATTTGGAAACACTTTAACAATGCAAAATGTTTTTTTTATTCTTAATAGCTCTGTAGTGGCTTTTGCTGAGACAGTAACCTAACTGGATCTGATACATCTTAGCAGGATTGAAGGGCACATATCACTACTTCTTCAATCCATACCTTCTTACCACATTGAAGAAGCTAAATCGTATCACTGCTGGTACCTAGTACAGCTATTGCTAGTAGTATCTCCAGAGGAGGTTGAGTTATTGTGCTTTCACTGCATTTCAGGTGCATTATTGATTTAAAGAGATCGTTGAGACAATCTACTTTACAAATTAGAGCACTCTTAGCCAGAGTTCTGCCACTAGAGTGTCAGCTTTGTCCAATCCTCCCCAGTCTGTGACTTCTAGGGAAGTTTCTAATTAATGTTGAGATTTTTCCCTCTCCTTTGCACAGCATTCTGTGACTTTGCCTACAGGTAGAGACTTTTGTAGTCCTCTTACTAGACATAAAGTGGGTATTGAAATAGCCAATGCCTAGTATGCCATCTCACTTTGTATGTATCAGCAGGAGAATGATAATTGTCTATTGGTGGGAAGCTGTGAATACCTTAGGAGGCTGTTTCCTCAAAATGTAAAGTGAAGATCAGGTATCTTCTAAAGAAGGAAGAAGGTAGCACTTTGGGAGTTATAGTAGGTGAGTCTTGCTTGCTTCAAGAGAAACCATTACTGGAAATCTTAATAGATCTAGAATCATATTACGGGCAAGGAAATGCATCACCTGCCTCTCTTTACAGACAGAAGGAAATGGGGCTCAGGGAAATGAAGTGATGTGCATGAAGTCACCCAGCATATGCACAGCAGGCTCAGAGTCAGTCTCTTGACTCAGTATGGGCCTTTGTGGGTTGATGGATATAACAATATGGGTTGGAGGGCTTTCCCCCTACCCACCCTACATCTTTTTACCAAATTAATGATTGAATTTTTTAGCTGAATTTGGAGGAGGAACCAGCACTAAGTGAACTGAGAATATTTGTACCTTCTGAATATGCAGCAAATAATAACAAAAAAATCTGCATTTCTTTACCCATGAATGTTTTTGAGAGCTGGTTCTGAATAACTTGTGTACCAGCAGAAACCAAGCTGCAAGTCCTGGGGGAAAAATGCTTTTTTAGGAGCATTGTGCATTTCCAGTTCATCTATGATGGGATTTTCCAAACTGTTAATTCTCTAAACATGGTATAAAGAAACGTGTATGCTATTGTCAAGCTACAATGGCTGTTTATAGCTGACAATCTTACTTGGTTATTGATTGCAATATACCTATAGAAGTGGAGAACTCAGAGGGGCTAACTACACAAGCAACTCCCTTGCTTCCTGCGGATGCTTTCAGCTTCACATAAGCTGTTTGATACCACAGCTATGTGGCTATGGGTATCTGACAGTGACAATTTAATGCCAGCCTAGCTGTGTGACTCTGTTTCTCAGCTGTGACGGTCACATATTTATCAAGGATAGGTCTAACTTCAGTCAAAGTGACATGGATAGCATGGCAGGATGATGTGAAAGTCTCCATCCT
>NW_009626750.1:7593-14951 GCF_000690535.1 Cariama cristata
GCTACAACTTCAGGTGCCCTTCTTTCCCTGATTCCTTAGGCTCTTCTACGTTACCTAGCTCATAATATGACTGGAGTGTAAGCATGGTTCATGCAAGTTTGTCATGCAGCTAGCCATCCACAAGCCTAGCTGGGTGCAGTGAGCTGTGGACCTGCGGCAGAGTTTGGCCAATTTGCAGTGTTACTCCCAGGACGAGGATGAGCAGCTTGCCCGAGCTGAGATTGATCTGTGCCCGAGAAAGCCAGTGGAAATTGAGGCCGGGTATGTCTGTGCAAACAGCTCCTGCACTGCAGAACAGGAATGCTCCATGGATGCTTCTAAAAATCCTGGTATCGTGGTCTCTCCCTCTCCCCTCAGCATTTCAGTTAGGAAACAGATGACTAAAAATAGCCCACTGTCTAAAGCACCCAGGGAGCTGTGCTGACTGATTAGTCCTTTAGCATTTAGTTTTTGTTCTCCTGAATGTATCCTTTTTTTTTTTTTTTTTTTCCAAATACCCAGTCCCTCATTTAGTAAAAAAAAATGGATTTAGGATCAAGCTGATAGTCATCAACAAATCTTCTTGCATTTATCCTCCTGCTGATCTTTCTTAACATTCTGCTCTGCTGTGGACCAGCAATCAGGCTCTGGGAAGAAGGCTTCCTAGCAACGCATTAAGCCACTGTAACAATGTTTTAGAAAAAACAAGCTGCCTTTATGAAAAATAACATTGGGAAACTGATACACTTTTCCACATGGAAAGAATAGATGCCCTGTGCTTATCCACTGAAATGGAGAAACCCCGCAATTTTATCACTCTTTTCCTCTTTTTTTAATGGAAAAATCAGAAAGGGCTCGATAAAGCAGAGCAAATATCAGTAATACTGGAGATTGGAGAGTCTGGGTTATTCTTTAACAGTGGGTTAGAATGGGTAGTGAAGAGAGGACAAAATCTGAGCTATTCCATATTGAACGAATGACTTATCTAAGCAGAAAGATTATAGTATGAGCAAACCAGTATGTAGGCATGGCAGGTTTTAGCTTTTCTTTTTAATCAGTAGATGCTGATTAACTTGGGCTTTTTCTGTGTGTCTGCAGCAATCTAGATAAAAATTGTACCTTTAGGTTTGCTTGCTTCTTCCTCTTTTCCCTATCAATGTGGTGTTTTGTCACTGTCCTGTCCTTATTTTTGAGAGTGGAAAGCTTGGCAAACACGACCTGTATTCTAACATTTTGAAAATTAAGACATTGCTCTCCTTTACTAGCTTCTTCCCCTCCCCATGTCAAAACTTGACAAAAAGCTCCTAAAATTGCCCTAAAGTAAAAGCATAAAAATCTACAGCTGCTACAATTTAATACTATTTCTTTAAGTTTTGATTCATGAATTTCTGAACAGTTGTGTTTTTTTAATCTGTGGAACTGGTCTTCTGAAAATTGCTAAGATCACTGTCCTCGGTGTGCTACTTAGAGTGGACAGGGAGGATTGCTTCTTCTAACTGTTTCTGCAGCACTACCAGGTATCAAAAGTCATGACTATATGGGCATATTTGAATGTGCAAGTTTTCCTGTAGGGTCTGGAGCACATCTTCCATGTGCTGTCATTCATAGCCAAGGAGTTTTTGTGAGCAGGATTTCTGTCTCCCATCTGGAACTGGAAGCTGTTTGCCTTGTGCTCAGCAAATCTCTCCCTTTTATTAAAGAACTGTAAACAGTGCAGGGAAAACAGACAATCTTGATTAAAGTAGTGATTCTGCAGTGTGGTAACAAATACTAGATATAAATTACTTATGAAATCCTGCTTAAATCCCATGATTTTAATTCTTAGCAACTTTCTTTCCATCTGTTGTTATACCTTGTGCCTTCCTTCTTATGTAGCTACCAATACTGGAAAGCACTGAAGTTAAAACAGTAAGTACCATTTTTCCTTGCCTGCATTTAAGAAGGCCTCAGCCCTGACATTATTGATCAGTACAAGTCTACTCCTGCTCTGTTAGACCTTTAATTGGACAGGATCTCACTATTGAGAAGACTTGGGGCAGGAGGAAAGAGCATGGTTCAGCTCAGAGTCAATGAAGAAGTAACAGATGAGGGGGCTGACTGGTTCAGGACTGAGCCTCCCTCAGCTTTTGCTTCTGCACCTATTGACAGCTGTCTTGGCCATTAGTTAGACCCTGCTTCTCTGCAGAGCAAGACCTGTGATACAGTTAGGAAAATTTTCATTGCCAGGCCCAGGCATTTGTCTGGCTGCCTTGTGTCTGTTGTGGACTTTTTACAGCCATGCATCCAGCTTCAGGTGCAAAGCTGAGTAATCCTGGTGTCAGTCAGTGCAGCCTTAGTAATTAGGGCTGTATGAAACCTTTCTGGTATCTGGGATTAACTACAGCTAGCATCAACCTGGCAACATCACAGCCTCCTCACCGAGTTACATACCTTCTTGCTAGACAATTCCCTGTACCTGAGAGTACCATAAAGTCTTTGTTGGGACCAGTTGCCCATCCATTGCTGTATTCTGTTATGCCTCTGTGGATTATGATTTCGTTCCCTTTGGTTTTGGCAGAATGCTGCTCTCCTCTAAAGTGCTGAGCTCTGACATATCCTGTCTCTTTTTTATTTTGGCTGTGGCTGACATATAAACAGCGCAGAGAGGCCTCTCAAACTATTTGAAGTTGTGTTGCCAAGAGTTGCCATCTCGAGGCTTGTTTTTGGATGCTGGACAGCTTCTTTGGCTGTTTCACTGACAAGCAGCCACAAAGCAGGTGTATCTGCTGCCAGAGAATTTCTCAGTCCTTCCAAGTAAAACAGTGCAGTGCAACCCATTTCTAGTGGGTGGCTGACGTGCAACACTTGGCTGTGAACTGCTCTACCGCCTGCTGTTTTCTCTGACTCAATGTGGTGTCTGCTCAGGACTGCCTCTCAAATTCTATGGTGACTTCAAGGAGGATACAGAAACTGATCTTAAAGGGTTCTCCTGGCCTTCATTGTACTTGCTTTGTACAGCTGCTTTTCTTGTCCTACAGTGCTGTATCACTGAAGTTCCACAACTGCTGATGGAACTGCACTTAAATAAGCAATTATCTTCTGACTTTGGACAAACAATATTGGCTCTAGAGGACAGATCTCCCGTATCCCTTACTTCCTCAGCAGTCTCCTGGTTTGGGTCTGAAGGCTGCTTAAACCAAATTGAACCTAGTGTCAGCAGGCACAACTCTGTAGAAACCAGGCTGGAATTCAGTCCTGGACATACTAACCAACGAATCAACCGTCAGCTTTGCTGCCTAGGACCGTAAGTGTACAGCTAGAGCAACCTTCCCTGCCCAGTTTGAGCAGGTTTGGATCATTAGGTGGGCAGATGTTTTCAGCGGGGCAATAGCATCAGTTGATAGCATTCTTCTCTGAGCTCCTGTCACTGTGTAAAGCTGGGCCAGCACTTAAAGCTGATGGCAGATGCTCTCTATGAACTCAGAGGAGAAGGAGAGGAGAAAAGGGAGACTTACAAGCTGGAAATTAAAACTACTTTTAATAAAACAATAACCATGAAAAAGAGTATAATACTATTAATGCTGGTATGATTTCCATAAAAAATTCTTGAACAATGGATTGGGCAGCTGTTGACGGTAGTGCCAGTTTATGTTCAAAATACACACCAATCCTATTAAACTGGTGTCAAATGCTAATCCAATCTTCTTTCAATGGCTGGGTCAGAATCTGATTTTAAAGTGTGTTTTCAAAGATGCACTAATATAAATCTTTGATTAAAGGCAAAGATTGCTCTTACATGTTATTCAGGGTCTACTTTCCCTGAGCAAAGGAGTGCAGGGAAGAGATAGCTGAGCTGGCAGGAAAAAACTGGTATGGTAGTAGTGTCTCTTGATCCAAGTTGCAGCCTTTGTCTACTACTATATTATGTAAATATAGTAGCTTGGGATATATCTTGTAGAGTGCCGTCACTACAACGTTTAAATTTGCTCTTTGTGATGTAAGTTGAAAGGAGTCGTTTAATGAAGATCCTCTGAGCATGGTGGGCAGAGCTCTGGGAATGTACACCCAGATTCCACTTCTGCCTCTGGTCTTTTACTTTGCTTTCCCTGTCAGCAAAAGGGGGTAGAGGACAAAGAAGGAGAAAGGAATTTAATGTTTATCAGATCTGAGTACAGTGTTGCTCATGTTCTCCATACAGTTCAAATTCTCAAGACATTTCAGAAGAAAAGTTATTCTTCCAGTAAAATTAGCCAAATCTTTCTGGCGCACAGAATATCGTAATTTTGAAAACACTTTGCAGATGTTGAATCTCCTATAGATGTTGATGCCTAAATTGTTGCATCTTGTGTATTCCGCTTAAGGAAGAGACTGAATTGACTTAATTTAGTATTTGTATTTACCCAGAATATATTATGCAGAAACCTTATTGATAAAACAATTCTGGATACATTGTACAGACATTTTATGTAAATGGCTGCATTGTTTTGTGTCTGTGTGAACTGCTTCAGATCTTTAAATAGAAGAGCTATTCTAGGCAGCTTCTTTCTCTTTTTCTCCAAATAAAGATTTGGGGAGCATGGAAAATAAATCACTTTCATTTTAATCTTGGTCTGGCTATTAAATTGAGTGTAGTTAATAAAGGGCAGAGATAAGATAACAGGTAAATGTCTCATGAGAGACTCTCCAGTTGTTTCCTACCTGGAAACAAAGCTCTTCTAAGCCCTAGAAAAACTTCTCATTCAAAGTTCTGTTCAGATGATTATAAGAATCTGTTTTGGTGTGTCTTCTACATGGTAGCTGACATGGAGACTGTTAGCCTGACACTTCCCAAAAGTTACTGTGGTTCACTTCAGTTACCTTTATGAAACTGCTTACCAGCAGTTAGGATTGGGTGAATTCAGCCTAGGAACAGCTTCTCATTGCTCATGCTTTTGTATGCCCAGACTGAATGCAAATACAGGAATGATGAAGACTTTTCAAAAGGCTACAGTGCAAGTAGATCAGTGTTTAATCTGTAATGATTATTTTCTTGGATGTGCATCACTGACACACTCTAGCTAGCATGTGCCTTCAGTATAGGTAGGTTTCTTGAAATAATGCCAATGTGAGGTGAAAGTCTTGTGCTGGATGTCTGCATAGGTGACAGCATCAGCTTTGGAAATAAGAGATTAAATTATGCCTTTATGTATGCCAACTTCATAGATTTCAGAGATATTGCACTGGCATAACAGAAAGCAAAGCTTAATGCACATTTGCCCTTGGTGAATAGCAGGGAGAAGACAATTGCTGTTTGTCCATCGCTTCCTTGCATCCTGTTGTCATGATAGCCTTTATGATAAACTGCAAATGGGTTTGTCATACATTTGCTAGCTGTGGGTAATCATGCATTTTCAACTACCTGTTAAAACTATGTTTCAGTCCCATCGTCTGTCTTTGGTTCTGTTTCCTACTCCAACTCACATTGAGTTAACATCCACTTAAAATAGGTGGGTTTATCCCATTGATTACTGACCTGCTCCTTCCCAGAAGTGATGGTGGCAGGTCACATCTGTACAAGACAGAAGCTGTTAGAGAGTACTGCAACTTTCACAGTAGGAAGCAGCACAGAGTAGGGAACTCACTACTCTTGTCCAAACATATCTCTGCCTTTCAGACATTTTCCCCTGAGCCAGTACTGCCACCAGACTTGTGAATATATCCACAGCCTTTCTCTAGCATTGCTTTATTTGGTGGCTTAGTGACACTGTAGCATCTTTGGGAAAGCAATCATGTGGTCAAATCTTTTAACGGGACTTCAAGTGAAACAGCAGAGGCAATGTGGCTCAAGCCCAAACTTTCTAGCATGTAGCACTGTCACCCATAGCTGGGGGAAGGTGAATTATACTTGTTTTACTTGCAGCTGACTCTGGGGGTGAGAATTGCTCAGAGTTGTGGCTATTCCACTTAAGCCTCAGACAAAACCACTTAACTCACTCTGTTCTCAGAGTTATTTGCTGTGGCTCCTTGAATGAACTGCTTAGCAACACTTAGAGCAAATGTAGTTATTGTTATATCTATTGGCACAGAGCCTGTAAGTTGCTTTAGGACTTGGTTGCATTGTGTTTGCTTGACTCTTTAACTGTATGCTTCATTGGGCAAAACTTTTGTTTACTGCACTCAGTGGTGTTCCTTCATGCTGTAAATAAAATATAAGCTGTCATAGTCTCTCTGCCTGCCTCCTCCCATTGTTACCACAAGATGAGCTGCCACTTAAGCTGTTTCTTAAGGTGAGTTTCTCCCAATTCTTGGGAGATCTGGATGTTGTCCGAAAACTGGATTCATGCCTGGCGTGCAACAAACCAATTCCACACACTCAGGAGAGATATTGTGTTTATTCAGTCCTGGGTGCTCGTGGACTTTTCCACAAATCAAGCACACCAACAGCAAGTTCCACAGTGTCCCTTTTATACACAAAAATCAGGGATCGGTATTTTTCCAGACACGCCTGCTAAATACTGATTGGTTAGTAATTTACATACGATTACCTATTAATTCATATAACTACACAGGGTCTTCACCTAGGCCAGGGTCTTTTTGACCTGTGGGTGTGATTTTTAGTATTATAATGGAGGCAGTTCACTTCAGGACACCTTACAAATTAGTTCCATTGCCAAGTTGGTTAATTGAATGATCACTTTGCCAAGTTGTCAAATAACTCATCCATGCTCAAAGGCTTAACACAATCAGTCCCAGATGTTCTCATGGATCTCCAGGAGTTATATACCCTAACTCCTTTCACGAATCTCTTACTGTCAATCAAGGTCATTTTGACCAAGGTTCAAAGCAAGGTATATTCAAAGCCTTGTAACTATTAACTATGGTTACCAGTACCAGATGTGAAATACATTATATCATGGAGAAGGTGGCTAAACTACTTTTTTCATTGATGGCGTTAGAGAAATGCTGTGACTGAGGCTCTTGAAAAGGGAGGAAGCAAGTTTTGTCCTGAAAGTTCCCTAGTTCAACTCTCTCAGCAGACTGTAAACTGCTTGCCTACGGCCGATTTAAAAGCAGCGTGTTGCAGTTCAACCACTGCATTGACACAAAACTTGGCAACAGCCAAAGGATTTTTGCTGTTAGAATCCAGAGCAACCACTTGCAGGAGCAGTTTGCACGGCTAGTGCTACAGCAGTGACTGAACCGTGTGCCCCGGCACACCGGGCCAGGGCAGCACGCAGCGGTAACTGCCCCGGCTGCTGGGGAAAGGAGTCGAGCGCGGTGCGGGGCAGAAGCGGGGCGGCAGACCCCATCCCCTTCCCTCTTCTGACCACCCCACGCCTCCGGCTCCGAGGGGCACCACGGCGGGAAGGGAGCCCCGACCCCACCCCGGCGGGCGCGCCGTGGGGGCTACCAGGTAGGGC
>NW_009626751.1:0-31596 GCF_000690535.1 Cariama cristata
AATATAAAATAAAATAATATAAAATCAAGTACTGGATGGCTATGAACATAATCTCTTAGAATATCAATCTCATTTACCTCTAATGTTTCATCCTGGGAGTTGTATCGTGGACAGAGTCTGATAAGGCTTGATGCTCCATCCAAAACTTCACAAAGCTCTTTCAAAAATACACCACAGAAAGGAACGACTTTACAGCCTGGAATATTGAGTGCCCGGTTGATCACTTTCCTGTATTCGGACGATGACTCATGTTGTGCCATAGAATCTTTCAGACTTCGCATGGTTTCAATATCAGACTGGTCCATAAATTGCCACATTTTTAAAACTTTTCTTGACCTATTGCAAAAAGAGATCACAACATTTATAAAAAAAATAAAAAGAATTTCCATTCAAGTTCAACACCTGCAGCATACATGTAATAGAGGAAATTATCATCATTACTCAGAAACGAATGAATGAAATCAAGATCATTATTTTTATGAAAACTCTGGTTAGTGGACCATTTTACCCCCTTTGAATTATTAAAGAACAAATCTAAAACGGAGAAACAAGCAGTTTGATCTACTGGAGTAACATTTGACATTTTAATAAAAGCTCAGCTGCATAAGACATACAAGCAGGCTTTCTAACATTTTCATTGTGTCATTGCCTTAAATTTATAAGGGCCTGGGAATAAATAAGAAAAGATTAAGGAAATGGCATAAAGACAACATTTAATTCCTTTAATTGTATTATGAACAATCCATAAAATTAGCAAAAGTTGGGGGGTTTTTTAATTATATTTATTTAGAATAATTTACATTGATTTTTTTTCCCCATTTCACTCTCAAAATAAATTATTTTCACAGAAATAAGCAAGTCAGCACCATGCTCCAGCCCTCAGGCACCAGTGCAGTGCTGTAGATGAAAAGAATCTTTGATTTCAAACAGAAATAGCTCCTTATGCTCTCTGAGGACTGCAAGTACCACTGGGAGCTCTCTCACCTTCTGACCTGTCTATGCAATGATATGGCCTTTCTACCCACCTCTGGCCCAAGACACACCAAAAGGTCTGTAGAAACACCAGCAGTAGAACATCCTTAACCCCACTTTCTGTCCCTGTCCCAGAAACACTGCTAATCAGCACTAGCCTTCCTCTCCTCTCTCCCTTGTGCTGTGCAGATGCATTAGAGATAAAATTAAGCCCTTAATTGGCTTTGCATCTTCCCTCACAACTTACGTGGCTTGGAGATTGTGGATGCATTCTGCTCAAAAAGACTCCCTGTGCCTGTGAGTGTTTCAAATGTGTTTTATATACCAAAAATGTAAACAAATAGCTCAATGAGAATCCTTACTAAACCACAAAGAGCGACAATACAAACACTTTAAAGCTTTGTTATACAAACACAATCTACAAGGAGGGTCAAAGCTAAGAGATGGAAAATCTGACCTTAACTCTTCCCTGTTCAGTCACTCTGAACTGCCCAACCAAAGGCACTGCTTTCCTGCTCACCCAGCCCCTCTATGAACCTGCAGCTCTGTAGGAAAGCCAGCAACAAACTGTCTTTAACCCCATACTTTGTCTTTCTCCTGGAGACACTACATGTCTGGCTGTATAAGACCACGGCAGCATGAGATCCCAACATCAGTCAGTATAAGTAAATTGGAGGGGTTAAAAAAAAAAAGAGGTTTAGCTGTTTGTTTGGTTTTGTTGGTGTTTTTGTTGTTGTTTTGGGTTGGGTTTTTTTTTTTACAATTTAAGATTGACCCTTTTAGAACATTACCACGATTACGTTTTACTCATGTTCTGGAAACTCCAACGCCAAGTTACATTACTTTTAGATGAAATAAACCACAACTGCCTTCCCATCTTCTTTTCACATTTTAAAAATTATTGGGTTTTTTTTTAAAAAAAGGTACATTTTCTAATGTAACATATTTAGCATGTACGAGGAAAAACGATGGTGCCTCCAGAGCATTTTGAAAAAAAAACCCCAGCTTTTAGTATGCTTCATTTTTCCAAAAGGGATTACTAGAAATTCACAGGGTGAGCTGATGTGATTTAGCCACAAATTTCTGTTTAGTCCATTGTTCTCCAAAGACATCTGCTTAACAGAAGCTGCAGTGTAATCTATCACTGAAAAGCCATTTAAAAAAAGAGCTGCCAGTACCTTAGCCCTGCCAGAAATTCCATTACAGCATTGTAGTTGCCCATATTCCAGCAGCATTTTGCCACATGTACTAAATATGAGAAGACTTCTCGTTTCTCCTCCATAGAACCTGCAGTCAGGATCAGCCAGGTAACCCACGAGCTCACCTTGTAAAATAAAACGAACAGTACAGTCAACCAAAGCAATGTCACTTGGAGCATTCATGCATACTTGATGGATAACATGGGGTTTTTTTGGTTTCCTTCCATCAGGAAGGTATCAGTCAAAATTCTACTTACACACTCACAGCCAAATCACATATGCATTGCAAACAGATGTTACAGACATACTCATGTTACAACATATACATACAAATATATATTAAAGAAAAAACTACTGTATCTTAATATAAGATATTCTGAATATGCATTCAGGGCACAGAAGAAAATGAACAGCTTAAGGTAGCACTGATTTCTAAAGCTGTTAGAGAGATCTGCAGTGTAAATTCTCATTAACATAGCTTACAAATTTCAGCCGCGCACTGAATAACCCTTGTTCTTAGAATATGGACAGTGAAAGTTGATAAATTTGAATTTTTATTTTCACTTAATGTCACAAAACTGGTAGTTGGACTTAATATACAAATTTGCTAATTCCTATATGCACTGAACATTTTAAATAATTCACATTATCTAATCGCAAGATCACAAATGAAGTAAACAAAAAACACTCCACTTGCCTAAGTGTGACCACACTACCAACTTCTGTTCGGTGATTAATTAATGCCAGAATCAGAAATTATGAATCAGAATCAGAAAACATGATTCTGTTTGATTTAACAATTAAAAATCAACCTTCATTTTATCAGTGTGTGGATTTTCTTTCCAGTTTATGTTCCCACAACATCCATAAAAAGTAGCTATATTTCACATGGAAACCTAATTTAAACCAACTGTTCCTTTTTACAATATGATTCCCTGGGGGTTTGATTTTTGTCATTGTGTAAACACTTAGGAAGCAATAAACGTGATTTGTTTACTGAGTTCCATTCTTTGGCCCTGAAGGATTCAATTGTTTACAGACAATACCAGTGTGAGGAGAGGTTTGTAAAAATTAGAAAATATTAGTTCCCTCCTCAGGGGGCATAGACTTTTATTTTAAAAAACAAGCATGGAAAATAAAATGTAAGTGCATTAGTACCAACAGGAAAAAAAAAACACTAAAAATATATAGGGCCTCCACTTACGCAAGTCTATACAGACATAATGTTCTGAGCCTCTCACTCTTGAAGGAGAACAGTCAAAGAACATGAAAAATCTAAGTTACTATTTAATCCTTCTGATGCCCAAATCAATCAAGACCAATAAATGAGAAATGAGATGAGAAGACAAGCCATAGCTCCAACATATGCAAGGTATACGTATGTAAAAAAAACAAAACAAAACAAACCACATTTTTAAGACTGAATTCCTGAAGAAATGAGGTTACAAAATCATTCTATCTTTCATGTGGTGAAGACATACTTGGGAGTACGTATCATGGGGATAGGGATTTTCTAATGGGATGTGAGAATCAGGGGACAACAGACCTGTTAAGAAACAGTGTTCCAGCTGCTCTAGCCCTCATCAAACAACTTGGGTATGGAAGGCAAGAGCTGGAAGAAATCTGCTTCAAGTCTAGTGATAATCAAAAGAAAACAGGTTCACTACTATTTCAGTAATTACTGTACATTTTTATAACTAACATGTAACAACAGAAAATATTAGGAGCAGACAACAGGTACAGAGTTTTCAACAGAGGTAGAACAAGTACCAGAGTCCAATGTCATACATGTAAACATGCTCAAGAAGCTTTCCCAAACACAGTGTTAATGCATTGTCACTGTAGAGGCCACAATACAAAAATAAATAAATAAAAACTATTCATATTGGCTGCCTTATACAAGATATATCTAATCGCTGCACCAGCTCTAAATAAGAATTTGAATTTTGCTGCAATGTTATTTGAAGTGCTCAGTTGGTTATTCCTAAAATGTAAAAACTGAATCAACAAAGTATGTACTTGAAGAGTATGAAGGTATGGAAACATACAAAAAAACCAGAGCACTGCATGACACGGGGGTCAAACAAAGGCAAAACCAGAATAAAAGGTAATAAAATAAATGCATAAAAAAAAAATCAGAAATTGTGAAATAAACCAGTTATATCTGTGATTCAAGATTGGCACAGATTTATTTGTGTATGCTGGAATAAAATTACATATTGTTTTTGGATATTATTCCCATTTTCCAGAAATGTCTCTGTTAGGGAATGCAAATGCTAAACATGCAATCTCACACAAAAAAATAATATTTGTTCGGTATGAAATACCAAATGTGGCAATGACAGTTTGATTAATATGCGTTTAAACATTTTAAAGAATAATATAATTTTAAACAGATCTGTTTTAATCTAAGGTAGAAAAGATGTAATGGTCAGGAGAAAACAGGATCAAAATTGATAAAGAATGTCCAAAAAGGCAATTGAATTCAGACTCCCCACTAAGAAACAACCTTGAAACTAGGACAGTCACTTGTTGAAATTTTATTTAATAGAGAGTTTAGGACTGCTATAAACAGTTATGATGAACTCCTACAAACACTCTGTAAAAGCAAACAAAAAATTATAAAGGTCAGTATGAACAAGCCTTTGCAGCCTTGAGATAGCATATGTATATGTAAGAGCAAAATAAGGGTGCAAAAGGCAGTAGTCTCCCATGAAGTTTATGCTCACTCCTCTTGCAGGAGAAGGATAGACTTACAGGAAGAGTACAAAACATTTTAAAAACCCTTCACTAAACAAGAAGGAAAAATAAAGTCTCTGAATCTCTAAATTTTAAAACAGAATGGGCAAAGGCAGATATAATGGATTGGGCAGAATCAGGGGAGAGAACCGAGCATCTAAAGATAGAATCCACTCCTGAAAAATAATGAACACACCTGCTTTAGAAACATCGGTATTTTCATTTTTCCTGGAGATCAGGAAAAGTATGAGGAGCAGGATGGGATACTTCAGTCAGATGCAGATAATGGAAAATTTCATTCATATCATTTTATGTGTTGATCAACTTTGGAATGAAACAGAATTGTTCCTCTATATATACTACAAACTGTTTCAATTTACAGTTGCTTTATGTCATATCTAGCAGTAGCCAGGAGTATAAATTGACCTTTCTGGCGGTTCTGAATAGCATCAGGTCTCCATAAAGTTTTTCTATCAATTATTCAGAAACTGTCGGTTGATCAATCTGAATGCATCTTACAGCCCCTAGAAAGGGGGATTATGGGCTTCTCAAAAAGCATAATAGCCTTGTACCCCAAAACTGATTTCTTGGAAGCTTTAATCAGTCTGAGGCTAGAACACAGATGACTAAAATACAACAGCACTGTCAGAAAGGAGGGAGCAGAGGAAAGGAGCTGTGGACAAAGGTCATCCCCTTTTATTCAGTGAGGGTTTTTCTGAGCGCTGTGCCTAACACCTGCAACAGCTTTTCTACTCCTAGCTTTTTTAGCAAAGACAGCTGGAAAGGGAAGATAATCAGGAAGATAACAGAGCTGAGGGGGCATTTCTCCAAAATTAAATGTGGTTCTGGAGCCCAGCTAGGAAACAAATACAGAATTAATAAGCAGAATTATCAGTTATCCACTTAAAATGCCATGGCGGATTTTTCTTATAAAAGTTTTGAAGGTCGGAGATCTGGTTGAATCAATAGGCTTTAAAGGAGCAGAAAAGCGAAGCTGAACCTCAGCTGACTGAGGTCACTTCCCAGCCCTGAACTCCCTGAAGATTTTATTCTGTGCAGGCAGATTGAACTGACAGATCCAAGAACTTTATCATGAAGAACAATATTCTAAAGCTCTTCAATCAATGCATACTGGAATAGCTTGGGTATGGCATTAATTTGAGATGATTACTCATAATGGCCATCAAAATGAATGACGTACAAACAACACTGAAATGCAGGTAAGTTGAAAGGACTGTGATCTTCAGGAAAAATCATGTATGGCAGCTTAGAGGAAACTTAAGTATATTAATTAAAGCATACACTCATTAAACAACACTCAGAAAAGATACTCCTGAATTTTGTGATTTATTGATAAATATGTGAGCAGTCCAGAGTACATCCTCAAAGGTATGCCTCCATAGGAATCACTGACATTCTGAAATGACTGTATAGCTGCCACTGGATCCCCAAAATACCTTGTAACACACATACTACATTTTTGCTGCCTGGGATGCATAAGCTCCCTCTGCACAGACAACATTCAAGAAATAACAAACTTTTCAAGATCTTCATTCAAACGAAAGTTCAGAAGTAAGATTCTTCAGATGCTATGTGTGTACACCTGAGCTAAACGCACCTCAAAAAAGAAAAGCCGGGAACAACATTGTTTATGTACTTATTTGTTGGTGGCTATGGAATTCACCTGGAAGTTGAATTCAAAACCCTGTTTTTTCCACTTTGGCAAGCAAGTAGCACAGATGGTATTTTGGAGTGGCACAGTTTCTCTCTCACTAAAACCAGGTGTGATCTCTACCTCCAAAAGGGGTTTTCTAGCAGGGGGAAGAGAGCAAAGGGAAACTCCATCCTGGCAGGCTCTGACTTCTGGACACTCCAGCCAGTTGGATACAGAACAGCACCGCCTCTTTGAGCAGTTCATTCCCGGTTGGCTTGCAGAGCTACCTCCCCAGCTGCCTCACACCTGAGGGCACCTAACATGCGGATGAAGCACCATCAGGCAGCCAGCTGCCCTACTTGCCAGGCTGCCACCGCAGCAGCATGAGGGCTTCGCAGCTCAGGCAATGCCTGAACTAGATAGCTCCGGGACCACAGACAGCACACCCCTGCCAAAAGAGTGTGCAGTAGTAGCCTTGCCAAGAAGATCAAAATACATTGCGAGTGTTCCTCCGGATGAGCAGTAACACTTTTTGAACCAAGATTTTTTGTTAGATGTCACTTTAACATCAGATTACAATCTACATATTGACATATTAATCATTCTTTCCTTAGTTATACTTTTTTTGACACTCGACTTACATAGTTCTGTTTACGTAACTCATTTTAAACTCATTTTAAACTCCCTTCAGAACGAAAATCATCACAGCAAACCTATAATTAGATTTCCACTGCACTGCTGATGAGTCTGAAAAGTATGAGCAAATGTATCCTGGTTTCATTACTATAATCCACATGATGGCAAGACACAAGAGAAGTCATAAATTAAAACATGATCCACTTAAACAAGTTGATAATAACATCCGTCTTTTCATTCAGATGGATAAAAATGAGTGCCCTTCAGGATTACTGCATACTAATATTCAGTAGTAAACAAGCAAAATCAAATCAAATAGATACTTAGTTAAGATTTAAATATTTTATGGTGCCCTAATACAGAGAAGCACGGACAACAGTGCGACAAATTCATTTTAGATATATTGTAAAGCAGCCTCATTCGGAAATTTTCAGAGGTATAGGAGCTTCCTTCAAATCTGAGTCTGAGCACACAGGATCTACATTAGATGCCTGGGCAATGCAAACTGTAGTTGAGCAATGATCTCAAGCACAGTCGTACAAAAAGATCTGTACAGTTTTAGGTTTTTTGAAATTATCTTTTTATATCACCCCTTCCTATTTTAACTGCACTAAAATCTATTCTTTTCAATAAGCTTTTTTTAAAGGCTTTTAGGCGTATCTTACTTTGATCAAATTTTTCAAATAAATTCAAGTTAGATATTGCTAATGCATTTGCGAAAGGCATATTATAACTCAGCGTTAATCTTCAAACATACTGTAAATATTTTTAAGTCAGTGACTGAGTCTCATTCAGTGTTTCAACTTACTTAATTTGGAATTTTTCACAACTGTAGCAATGATAGACCTTTATTTAGGATAGACAAACCTTCTTTTTCAGGACATCACATTCCTAGAAGGCTCCAGAGATTTCTGTTCTGATTTTCAGATTTCCTTTTTCATTTGTGGGTTTTTTTTTTTAAAAGGCAGTTAGACAGAAAAGTTCCTATAACTGAACTGTCAGAATTAATAGTGGGAACATATTTTTTTAAGCTTATAGCATTTTATGAAGAAAAATTAAACAAACCCACCCTAAACTTTTAAACGTGGGAAATATGTATCAATCATTCAAAAAATAATACGAGCCTATGTTTTTGATTACCTAATCACTGAACTACCACTGATTTAAAGTCACGTCTTTATGCAGGCAAAAATCTCCCAATTTGTCAGGGGCAGGATATAGCTTACTACTGATGCTCAGGTGCTTTTACTAATAACACATGAAGGATGTAAAAGAGACACCCATGATGGAACTTAATCCTGAAGGTATGGCACATGACCTTTAAGTCCTTACAAGTGTAAACTACAGGACTGTTTACCATTTAGTCTACAGGAATCCTGCTCCATGTAGTACACAGGATGGAACAGCGCTTAATGTATGTTGAATTATTAACTGTATCCCTAAATTTGCCATGGATTTACTTTACTCCTTTTCTTCTTTTAGTCTTCTAATACTCAAGATTATTATAATTCATATATATGTATTTTTTTTTACTATCCTTTATATAGCTGCTAGAGAATGTATTCTGTGATTTTTTTTAAAATGGGAATTAATTTATTGTTTATATTTTATCAGAATGTAAATGCAGAGGTGATATTGAGGGAGGAAACTATTAAGAATCTCCACCTGTAAAGCACAGTGTTTTGTCATTTGTGCTGCTTTACTCATTTCCCCAGCTCTTAAGTTTATAAGGCTTTTATAGCAATTCCCAAGCTACATACTTCAGTGGGTGATGCTACATGGAAGAAATTATGTCTTCTATTTTTATATTACATTTTTTAGGAACTTCATAATACTTGAGAGATGCAGCTTTCAGAGGTGGAATTAGCAAACACAGCTGTCTACCTGAAGTTTAACATCATTGCTAGCAAGTAAAATAAAATCTTTTGGCATACCACAAAGTAAGATTACAGTACATACCTGCTCTAACATACAAAAATTAGCCATGGAGATCTTTCTGTATTAAATTGTAGCTGATTTAACTACTGCCTACACTGGAGCAAGAAAGCAAGCAATTTTAATACTGATGAAACAAAGTATGTGTACTCTGATTACTCCCTCTTTTGAAAAATAATTAAATCCACCTTGTCCATACTGAGGAATTTGAGTATCACAGTCTATAACACAGAATTGGTTTATTTTACATGGGTTACTAAAGTTTCATTATTAAAATTTTGGGGGTTTTGGTGTAATATGCAACATAATTTTCAGATGCATTTTAAAAATCTGAGTATTTTAAATTGCATATCTTATGAACAGATGGTTCACTTTACGTGCTTGAGTGAAATTATATAACGTTACAGAGAACATCTACCATTTTAAATCTGATTAAACACTATTCCAAACAAGGACTGGAAACAGTCTGATATTTGTACAAACACAATCTTTTTAAAACTATTATGCAAACCCATTTAGGCATTGCAAAAAAATGCTGAACTAAGAGACAGAGCACAATATTTATTTACATTCCATTATTTCAGTAAAATGATATGTCTCTGTTTAGCTAGTGAGGGTTTAAATTTGTGTTTTGAATGAACAATGAAGAAAACTTACAAATTTAAACCACTAAAAGCAAAATTATCATCAATTACTGTCCTAAACAGCCATATTTTTAATTAACTTTACTGAATATAAGAATGACTTTGTGAATGATGAAACCACCCCAGTAGCAGTGCTATACTGGAGCAGTTCAAACATTTTTACCTTCTTAGCTTATTTTTTGGCAATTCAGTCTTTCCGAAAAATCACCTTATGTATTGAACTTCTTATTTTGCATTTTTAGTTCCACAGTGGGACTACATTCAGACAGCTGTTTGAATGATCTTTCAATCTTGTGGAACTTTCAACCTAAGACATCACAATTGCTTTGTAAACATATCTCAGTGTGGAAAATTAAATGCTTCATTTTGTTTTAAGTTTTTATTACTTTTCTTTCACTTGAAGCTGTGGCCAGAAAGATCAAGTGACAAAAGACTATTTTCATGTTTATATAAAGCAATGCCTGAAATTATTTAAAATGTTTACATAAACACAAATGTTTACAACATGTACACTGAACTTGTGTTTCTGTGGTTGCTTTGCTGATGAGAGGCAGAAGAGTGACTGGGAGTAAAAACCATAAACGTGCAAGAGCCTGGGAGGGTAAAGATACAGAAAAAGAAACAGGTGCCCCGGAAGACTGTGGCATGCCACAAAGGTATGATACCAAGTAAGGACCACATGGCGCTCGAGGTAAAGAAGCAGGGCAAACTTATAATACCGTACAGGAAATAGAGAGAAGAACTAAATGAAGAAGAAATTGGCACAGTAGGCAACAAGGAGAGATGGAAAAAAGTACGCTGTTACAGTTCTCAGGCTCCTAAAACACACTTAGGTACCATTTTCCTAATCTCTTTCCAGCTACCAGGGCTCCGCTAACTCTGCAGAATCACCTTAATAGTTTCCTCCATAGTTTTTGTATATCCATGAAAACTAAACTTCTAGCAGACAGTGCTCTATCAGACCAGAAAAATGTATTACTAGTGTTACTACTCCTACTATTATTATGTGCACAGTCTTGGAGGATCTAAAAGCCAATAGTTTTGCAAAGCTAGATGTTACTGTATTTCACTCTTCTCCTCCCATGCTAGCCACTAATTGTGAACCAGCTTTTAATTACATTTAGTAACAGGAAAGAATATCTATCTTTAGCTTGATCCACTGCCTTGCTCTGATAAGACTCTATGATCAATTTGATCTTATTAGAAGCAAATGAAATACCAGCTGTGTCTCACTGATGAGTACATGCTGTGCCCAAGTCTCCACTATCATATAACTATGGTTTTAATCAAACTTTTAAAGACTATGGGCTTTATTTATAGTTGGTGATACTGAACCCATGTAGCCCAAAATCTTCATGATACATAAAAACCAAATAGCAAAATGCTTTCTCATTGTCTGTGCACATCTGGCACAGGTTACAATATAGCTTTAAATCCTTCTGGCACACTAAAAAAAACAAATAGCTAAAGAGCTAAAACATTTAAGAATATTTGAAGTATCTACAGGCAGATTTGCTTCTTCCACTCCCAAAAATCTGAATTAATTACTTAATCAAAGTTATATGCTATAGACTGGCCAATGTAACAGACCCACAGTTTTTTCTCAAATACATCTGGCTTATCAATATATTTATCCTTATTTATAGAGGGATACTATGCATCCTTAAAATATACAGGAAGATATTAATTCCTATATTGCAACATTTCCAAGTTTGGAGCTATACACTTTCTAAAAATACAGGAAAACTCTATCATTTTAAAGAAGGCTTTCCTTACTGTCTTCTGGCAATAAGACCAGAATTGGAACAAACTTAGAATATTCTACCAAACTTATTTCATAAAAATCTTATTTAGTCACCTGCTGTTGAAAATTCGAACCAAATGCATTCAGAGTATCTGAAACAATGTTTTCTTCAAAACATTTATAAAGAAGTAACAGAACTACTGATACTAACAGATAAGGAAACAAACAAGCTATAGGAACAACATGTATAACACAAACAGAATTTCAATGTCACTCCGTTTCTCTTAGATCATTTGAAACCTCAGGTTGTTGCAAGAAGGAAGTGAGAGAAGAAACAACAGGATCCATTCATTCTAGTGCCCAATTTTCCTACAATACATTTAAGTAAAAAACCAGAACTACATTCCACATTTTCAGTTTCTCCTTTAAACATCTTCTGAAATATTACAAAGAATTTTTGTTAAGTTTTCTAGACAGTACAGAGACAAGAGGTCAAAACACAGAAACTTTATGACAGCTGAGATTACAAACTGCCATCCTAGAAAATCAGGATGACCACTGGATCAATGAAAGCTTAGGAACATATCTTGGGTCTAAAAGCGCAGCAGTTAAACTTTTTCCTTTCAGTAATTTAAATTCTCCTTGGACTTTGCATAATTGTTAAATCTGATCTAAACTTCAAGATTAAGGAACAACTGAAAAAAGCTATGTTTTAAGCATAGTATTGTAAAAGAACATTTCTGATCAATCAATATCCAATTTCAGCTACATTTACATGTCTAAGATAGTGCACGCACTGCCTAGAAGAGCTGTCGATGCAGGTGAACACAATATAATTTTCTGTCCTTTTTTCTAAATCCAACAAAATTCCTGGTTTGGTTTTGAATGCTTAATGCCACACTATTACATTACTGCAACAAAGTGACTGATTGGATCTATTCTTTACATGGGAAATAGCACCTTGCTAATTGCAGAACACCAGGATGCATTTCTTCTTAAGCAAACCTATTTATTTATTTTCATTAATTCTGAAATATGTGTATTTCAAATCCATTAGGAGCATGGTATCATTTCCCTCAGTTCTGTTCCCCTCCTCATTAAACAGCTGACAATTATTACACAGTAATCTATGTTCTTTCTGCTGTGTAGTATATAATCATAGTGATTCGATAATACCTTTCGTCTGCATCTCTCATCCTTCTGAGGTTACCCACCATTTCTAACTTCTCCTTTTTCAAGTCTACTGCATCTATTCCACACGTTGAGAAGTTCTCTAATTCTTTATTTTTTAACTTAACTTTAGTTTTATGAGCTATTTCTTAAACAGTAGTGACCAGGCTTTCTATAGCAGCATTATATAAGTTATTTAAACTTCAGTGGCAATCTCCACCATCTTTCTATAGTAACTCTAGGGAAGTAAAATCTGAAAAAACATATCTATATATGTAAACATTACAAATCTTTAGTGACTGGGCTATATGTCATATGAATTTCTATCTGAAAACTCCATCAAAGACAGTAAATCCTGCAGACAAACAACATTAGCAGATTGTAAGATTCTTATTTTCCTGTGAAATTCCTGTGAATATTTTATTTCCCTGTGAATCTCTCTACAGACTTGAGAGCTGGAATGACCCAAAACTTTTAAAATACAAATGAAATACAATCCAAAAATGTGTTCCATCCCATTTTGTGGGATTCAAGTAGATCATTCATGACTGACCTTTCTCATAACATATTTTTGAAACAAGACATTGGATGTTCAAGATCCCTGTCATGGCAGCCACCTTGATTAACACAGTGGGTAACAAACTGATACTTGGAAACCCATGACAAGAAAAGACACAGGGAAATACATAATTCCTGAATCCCCTCTAGTAACTGTATGTCAGGTCTAAGCCATAACCATACTCTTAAACAAAGGCAGTTTCTGTTTCCCAGCCTTAGCAGCACAGGATTTGCCAGTTGCATGTTTGTGCTACCATTTTTGGAGTGCTTGACAGTAGCTTTAATCTGTGCTATCCATCTTTCATGTCTCTGCACTACTTAATGCTACTACAACTTTTTTCCCTATCATTCCTGACAGTGAAAAGAAAAAATGTGTGCATGAAGAGGAGTTACAGTGCTATAATTTCCATCTTTTGTGAATATTTATAATCTATTTCTCCAATCTTTGTTATTTGTTGTTTGAAGATCTTCATATATCAGAAACAAAAGCCACTCAGTTATTAGTTTCATCCAGTATCTGTGACAAATAAAGGTATCTCCAGCTGCAGTAGAGTCCTTTGCTGTACCCCTGAATTTAAGGTCAAAGGACTCACTAAAGCCATGTGAAACAGGGCCAAATGCTTAAGGCTGACCACGCACCGTAAGTGTTTTCTTCTATGTCAGTCTTTCCTATACCTTATAGGCTCCATTGAGGTCTAAATACTGTAATTGGTATTAAGCAACACTAACCAATAGTAAATAGAAAGGTTTAAACAAATGATTAGAAGATACTCATACTCTATGTATCTCACCAGTAACAATATTTAAATTATTCACATCTAGAAAACAACAGTTTTGTAACAGCAAACATATTTAAAGTATAAGTGATGTCTCCCAGTATCTACCACTTCATCTTGCACTCCACAGTCAATGGGAGTTCGCAACTTCAGTCATGAACAGGGGTTTCTGGGAGTAACTGGAATTTAAACAGTAAATAATACTAGCAAAATTTAACTCAATAAGACCAATTTTTGTCCCTACTTTTCACTTAAACTTACTTCTTAAAATATATAATAATTTGAAAATATTTTAATGTTATTTTTATTGTTTTATTTTATAATACTCCTGCAGCCCTCATTCAATCTAAACTTCCATGAAAATGTCAGTATTTTTTCTATTAAAGAAGTTCCTTTGTGTCACAAAACAGGAATTATTGACTATCATTTTAAACAAGTGTTAAAAAGTGTTCCTCATTAATATGTAGTAAGCATCAGAAACATTACCAAAAAGCATATTGCTTTATGAAAAATCCTCTATATATTATAATTGCTTTTTTAACAGAACAATGGCATGAAGTTATTTTTTTTCCCATTATGTATCAGAAGCCTGTCATCCTAAGAGTCATTCTGGCTCCCACATTATAAATACACTTCAGTATTTCTATAGGCAATGCCAAAAAAAATCAGCAAGTGCTCACTGACTTTTGCCAACAAAAGCATGACTCTTTGCACAAGAATTTTCTTGCCATTTATAAACAAAGACATTTTGAAAGTTCACACTTGTGATTGGCTATGGCAACTGATATATTCCACCATAACATAAAGCAGATAGCAAAACAGTGATTTATTACAAGCAGTAAATACTGTACAATAACTCCATTTAAACATATAACATCTATGTTTAAAAAAAGCTATTCCAGAGTATACTTAAAATAATCCATTGCACTAAATATTATATAATCTATCACCGGATATTCAGGAACTAATTCAAATTATATGAAAAATTATCCTGTAGCATTACCAAAAAAGTAATGCTAGACTACAAAAATTGCAAAGTCACAAACCTCTAACACTAAAATATAATGTTGACTATTTTACCAAAAGGCAACTTTAATGTTAAAATTCTCAATGATACAGAACAGTCTCAGTCATTTTGGACAAGACTTCTTTACCATCTACTTGCTCTTCAATTCTATGACTGTTCAGTGTCAGAATACATGACAGTCAATCTAATTTTTACAGATAACTGCAAAATGTCCTAACAAACTGCTCTGGCATTGTGCCTCAACAGGTCATACTAGAGCTTGACCACTTCACCTTTTTTTCCCACTGCCCTCGCTATGGTGATCACTGTAAGAGAAACACCAGAGGAAGGAGGACCCTAGCTGGGTCAGCAGCTAGATTCCTCTCCAGCTATGCACCAGCCACAGTGTTTTCCTAAATACAATAACTACAGCTAATTTAAATAATTTTTAGGCTCTGTCTAAAGATGGAATATTGTAGTTGCAACTTTTATTTACGTTTCTATAATAGATTTAGGGGAGAGACACCAACATATTTACACCGTCTTAGTCCTAAATCTCAATAACATGCCAGAAACAGGAACACTTCGAAACATGCTAAATATTCAGTCATTGAGTCTTATTTGCCCAGGAAGCAGGAAGTTCACCGGAGGTTAATCCATATTCTGTTCTGTCTACTTAATTTTGTGCTGTCTTTTTAATACCTGCACAATTTTCACCTCTTATTAAAGCATTAAGAATACAGTGGATAACAAACTATAAGATCGTAAGTCAAGACTATCTTCATTTTATTCCACTTCTATGAATCTAGAAACTGCTAACGTTGCATACAGTTCACATAAAAAAAGGAAGAAGGAAATTGTTTCATTTTTCTGCAGCTAAAATCTGAGGTTTTATTTAGTTTTTTTTGTGTTGTGTTTTTGGGTGGATTTTTTTTATTTTCTCAATCCTTGATCAATTTTCTATTAAACTCATCAGAAAATCACCTTACTAAAAATAAAGTCTCAGCAAAGAACTCACGATTATGGAAATGTGTCATGCCAAATAACACTTCTTCATATAACAACATTCAAGATGCACACAGTGATTAAGTAAATAAATAAACAGTGCAGATTAGTGTACTTATATTATACAGAATACAGAAACTTCTAGTTTATAATACTTCTGTGCTGACTCCTAAGATCATGCTTAGTCTACAAAAATCCAAAACAAATAAATAAAACTCCAGCTCCTGAACAAAATAATGAATTGACTGAAAGTATACCCCATACTGTCAGTATAAACACAAAGAAATACAAGTCTAATTTTTTTCTTCCTGTTTACTTTACAACGTGCAAGAAAAACTTAGGTTGCAGTTTTCCAAACTCACTCAGCAAATCGGTCACATAACTCCTATTAAATTCAGTGGAAGTTATTTAGCTAAATCCTCTGGTCATCTTAACTTATGTTTTAAAAATTTTTCATTACAGCTAAATTCAGCTCTGAGAGATAAAGGAAATAACTAACTCACAAATCAGGTAATAACCCTTATGAAAAGTAATTTAAAAGTTTTGTCTTACCTCATTAAACCTTGTTACAAGATCTTCTACAGCATTATGTTCACCATTGGGGGAAGAAAGAATAGTAGCAGATATGGAAGCTTTAATAGACGGCAGCTTGCTTTGACATTCAACGTTACCCAAATCCCTGGTTAAAAAGCAGAGGTAGTCAATGGGTAAAACTTTCCGGTAGAGCTCCTGCTCCTGCTCAGTCAGAATGCTGGCAACCTCCTCTGGGAACTGGATGAGGTGTTGCAGTTCGATCAGCTCTTTGCTGATACCAGCCACGTTGGAGGGAAGGATGCTGGTGCCAGCCATAGATGTACACGCTTGACGTTCTGAAACAAAACAAAAAATTTATTAGGTTTCACCTTTAACTCTTGGACTGGGCTGTGCAAAAGCAAGACAACTTGTTCTTTTTGTTCTGTTAAACTGCTCATTCATTTATTCAGCAGTACAATAAATTCTAACTACTTTATATTTAAACAACCTAATACATTCTTTTACTTGGGATCTGAGATTGTTAAGCTATCTGCCAAAACATGCTTGCTTCCTGACTTATCCAAACGCCTGCTTCAGCCACCTGCAGTCTTGTCAAAACTTCAAATAAAAGGATCATCTGGGCAGGCTGTGGCTTTGTTTTGCCTCCACATTAGACTCTGTGGTACAAAGGGGTTTGAGGCCTTGACTGGGACATCGGGACTCTACAGCCACAAGAAATAACGTATAATGATCAGGTAAAACCCACGTGGGTCAGCATTTTTCTTCCTATTCCTCTTGCTATAAGATGCTATTTATCTGAGCTCACTGCATTGTGAAACTAAACATCTGAAGTTAGCAAAACTTTTTTCATTCTTCTGGGAAAATGCATATATTTGGGAGCATGCATGCTTTATCAATCATTACAAAACATCCATGGTAGTTTTATAATATCCTAGCAGTGATGTCCCTTGAAAAATAAAACTTTTCCTAAGAAGGAAGAAGCCAGGCTTTGTAAGACCATGTGGGAAGCCTGAAACATCAACACAATGATTCCAAAACAGTGAGTATGACTCTTCTGACTAGATAAGTTTAGAATGGGTTCTCTGAATAATCATTTTTTCAAGAATTACTTTAATGTATAAACATAGTAGTATATTCTGCACTCTTCTTCCTTCCCAGGAAAAGGAGTTTATTTGTTTGCATTGCTTCACAAAATATCTTCAGAGATTTTTTTGTACACATAATGGAGGTACACTCCAGATCTATCTTTTACTTCAATATTTTTTATATCAATAAACTGTCATTTCATAGACGGAGCAAATATCCCTTCTGTTCTCTAAAAAACCCCAAGATCATAATGACTGATTACAATTCATTCTCATTATAATAAACATAAAATACGCTACATGAGGTTTCCCTGGTTACATTCATTTTATGAAAACTCTATTATCAATCAGTGGGAAGTAAAAAGACAGAAAATTGCCTTTTCTTAATACATTCTATTAAAAAGTCAAGTTATAGCAGCCCTAACTAAAGTCTTTGGGCTAACTGAACCTGCTGAGAAATTTTCAAATACATAAGACGCTTCTGAAGGAGCCAAAGAGTAGTTGTTTCTATATCTAGACTGGGGAGGAAAAAATTAATGGACTTAATTTGCAACAAGCAATATCCTGGTTACATAATGGGGAACAGGTGTAACTTCAAGGATGGTGAAGCAGTGCTGTACAGTATCTGCAGATATCAAGATATCTCTGTCCCTGAAACTCCCACGAGAAAGACTGGTGGAAAAAAAGACAGTTAAGAACACCATGTTGACATGTTGATCCTGTTTGGGCAGCAGGTGAAACGCAGTGAGCTTCTGGGCTTACTTTCAGTCTTGTTTGCTTTGATTCTATGTAAGACTCCAATTGTGTTTTCTACTTCTGTCTGTGCAGAACAATTCTGACAGGTTTTGTAAGAAAAACCTCTTAAAGCTCATTTGCACTGTTCTTGACTTTGCAACAGAACACTAGCTTATGCCAAAATAAAAACAATGCAAAATATGTTAATTTTATATTACAGGGATTATAAATTTGCATAGTGCTTTGCATATACAGACCTAACTGTCACTGTCACAATCAATGTCATCTCAGAAAGAGGAGGATATAGAAGGCATGACACAAACATCCACTACCACTCACTTGCTCTCTAGAAATCACAGTGCCTCACCGACCTCCCATGCATGGCAGCTCTTCCCACTCAAGGACTTTCCTGGGAAACAGGAGAGGCCCTGCCAGCCAGAAGGCAGAGAAAGTACAGACTGTGCTAGCCTCTCCTGTGCCTCACTGCTGAAACTGAGGGCGTACAGGTTGTGTATATGTTGTCCATTTATTTTAGATCACAAAAGCGCTTGTGAAGCAAATCTCCCAGACATCCTCACTTACTGTGCTTTAGTTTACAGTCTTGGAGCACACCAAATGGATCCCTTGCAGACGAAACTGCACCAGAAGATGTGCTCCCAGAAGGCAACTAACACAACCCAGTTGCTAACAAGCTGTAGCTGTCAGCAGCATCCGAGCTCTGAAGAGGACACTGAGGTCAGGAAAGGACAGTTGGACCAGACAGCTCAGGTCATGGCTTGGCTGCAGGTGATCACATAACGCAGGAGACAAGACAGCAAGTAGCATGGACAATGCAGTGCCACAGAAATACTGGTGCTCTGCAAATTCAACATTATTTGGTAACTACAGTTGTAACCACCTTACATGTATCAATATAGTAGGAAAGGAAGGTGTAACTCTGTAAGGAGTGCCCAGTTAAGTAGTGACTGATGGAAGAGAAATAACACGCAAGTGAAGATGAGCTGTTCCCCAATGCACTGCTTGCTGACAAGATACAGGGGTGCATTCTCAATAATTCACCTTCTCCATTACATCAACTACAAAAACTGACCACATTCACACTTTCAACAGATCTACATTCCACATTGTCTCAGAACTCTAGCTTTGCTCAAAGTCCTCAAAAACTGGCAAAGGTTGACACTGCATTTGCAACAGGCTTTAGCACTGTTCATGATCGTATTGCACACTACCTTGCCTAAATATAATCACCCTTCAGGCTCCACTTACTACAACCTCTCACATCTAAGAACAAGGCTCAGACAGTGAAGTGACCAGAAGTAAGAAAGTGGCTCCACAGTGTATCTCCAAACTGCCAGAAACTACTAGGAATATCTCATTTGAATTTCATTTCACTAGACTGACTGTCCATTGATCAAGTCCTGCAGAAAGCTAATGTGGGCATTTTGAAAGCCTTTAATGAAACTACCTTTAATGAAACTATCATCTTCCATAACGAAGGCTTCACAAGCCAGCTTCATTCTTGCAGAAAAATTAAACTGTCAAAAAGAAAATTTTTTCATGGAAGCTAAGCCAAGATGATTCAAGTCACAGGCTAAAGAAGATCAGCCACTGGAATTGCTGGATTTGGAAGAAGATAGAAAGTAAAACTCTTCCTGATTCAAAAAAATGAATTTCAAACTAGCATTTCTCAATTCTCCATTAAACTGGAAGAACTAAACAAGTGCTGCATCTTTAATGTAAGAGTCCATGGAACAAGCTGCTGTAGCAAGAGTGCAGCTGATACACACGGTGATGCACACAGGCCAAACAGACTTATAAAGGCTCACAGCTCATGGCTAAAGTATGGATATAAATACTGAAGAAGTAGAAATATAACTTATTTCTGTCAGCTATTTCTACAGCTGTAAGTATTTCTTTCATCCATAATGCATATCTTTGCAAGTGTTGGTTGTTGACAAATTTCACCTCTCCAGATTCTGATCTTTCCTCATTCCAATCTTCTGTGTTTTATCACAGCAAATCCAGGATCATCATTCTCAGCCTCACCACCCTCCATGATTTACACTCTGCACAAAAGCCTACTCCTTTTTCTTTCTCTCTTTTTATTTGCCTGTACTAAAGTAGTCCTTTTTTTCTGGACTATTTTTTTGTCTCTTTTTCATGTCTAAAACTTTTATAATTTTTCATGCCAGGAACTAATCTGCACTTCTGTCTTTCTGCTATAAAACTTCCTAACCAGTCTTATCCACAGGTCCTCTAGCTTTGTGTTGTCAGTTTATGCTCTTCAGGAAATAGATCATATCTTTCTGTGCTTCAAAAAAAGACCAGGTCTTTAGATTAACTTGCAGAATGGAACTGCTTTCAGGCCAGAATTGCTTTTAAATAGCAAGCACTGCTTTTAGTAATCAAAACAAGATAACCTCTGCCTAGCTTTAAAAAAGACTCATGGGTTGACTTAATCATTGCTGATAAACATGGGAACAAAAAGTTCTTGTCTTCTCTAACAAAAGAATAATCTATTTAAGAATGGGAGAAAAATACAGAATGCCTGCTTCGGGGTATTATGCAGCCTAGGCTCATCATAAATTCTAAAAAACAGTCTCAAGAATTACTCATTTTTATTTCTTAAAAAACTTTCTACAAGGTTTAGTAAGGAGCTCTTCCATCAACAGATTAACTTCAGATTAACTCAGCCTTTATTACTATAAAAGTCAGAATTTCCATACATCTTGTATATATATAGGCTTTATAAATGCTAGACTGAAAAAATAAATTTCACCTATGTAAAAACTGTGTGTGCATTTTTGTATGTATATACAAAAAAGTTTCAAGACAGTCTTGAAAAACTTTTTTTCTGATGTTTTTATCTATTGAACCATATTATGTTTGTTTGCTATATTAGCAAGAGGTTGATACATTATTTTCTAAATACGAAAAACAGAGTTCACTTTAAAGAAAAATGCAAAGAAACTTTTATAAATAAAGCCATGAAAAATACTTCTAGAACGCTAGTGTTAATTGTCTGTAATCATTCATAGATTTTTCCCACATTTGTATGTTCTACTAAACAGTTACGCAACATGTGATATGTCCTAACAATAAAAGCAAAATTATCTGTATGTTTACCATATTTCTTGTAAAGCTAAAATTAAAAGGTGCCTATTTATTAAATTTTATTTCATCATGCACAGATAATTTATTAATACACAATATGATATAAATGTTGGGCTGCTGCCATCAATTTTCTCTAAGCAGTAATTCAGGATTGGATTTGAGCAAAGTGTGTGGAATTCATACAAAGATAGAAGGAAAATAAATACAGTCTGGACTGTAATCACACCAATGTCAAAAGTGCTAATCCTGCATAAAGTTACAGTTGCCAACCATGCAATTTGTACTTTGATAAAAATCACATCACTTTCCATATGAATTGTGACCAAGTAAGGACCGTGGTACAGAATTACTTTCAACTCAAACACAAGAACTCTTACATTCGATACTTATAGGAATATGCTATGCATATGGGAGTATGCCCAGGGAAAAGCCACTGTAGTTTTTAAATGAGCACAACTTCAAAAGAGTAAACCTGCCAAAAAAAATGAAAATTTACTTTCAACAAAGTTTGATGAATTGGCAAATGAGAGAACTGGATTTGTGTCTTAGTTTTCTTTCTAGGTTGTTTTTCTTTCTACACTTACTTTAGGGAAAAAAAGTATTCTCTCTATACATTCAAAAAACAGTTTGAAAGAAGTAAAGTGAAAATTACAATCACTAAAAAAGTGCTCACTCTCTAGAAGGGTACTGGGGGAAGATCCTGTGATTATGACAAACTGTGTGTTCTAAGGCAGAAAACAGATTTCAATAGCTGTAAGAATAAAAGTAATTATTCAACCTATAATAACATAACTCAGTTGCTTTTTTGATAACAGACTTTGCTTCCATTAAATTATGTAGCAGACTGAAATCTTAGAGGATATTTTCTTCTCAGCTGGTATTAAAAGGTAATACAATCAATGGATTATAATAGAAGCCTTTTTAACAAGCCATGCTACAGACATCATCCAAACTGTTCGTATGCTTTAAGAGAACATATGGATTGTGTTTATAGTGAGAAAATAAAAGCAGACTATGGAAAAAAACTGAAAAAGAGTCACAGGTGAACAACCGTCAATATATATAATACAGAAGTGTTCTGTTCAAAAAAGAGGATAAATATAATTAAAAATTCCCTCAAACAGAAGATACAGATGTAATATATGACAGTTAAACTGAACACCTACTTCAGATACAGATCAGCATAACTGGCATAGCATTGTTTTGCTGTCCCTCGGATGCGACATGTATCAGTACCATGATAACCAAACCAACAAACTTTTGTTAATTTCCTGTTCCTCTTCAGTATAATTAAAAACATCTCTCTCTTTCAATGAACATGAATTCACAGTACCAATTTTGACTGCAAACAACTCACTCCAGTATCAAATGGACTGGTATTAAACTCAGTGGGAAGCTTGCCACAGAACAGGATCAAGTCCAAGTTTCATTTCACTGTAGAAACCACTGAAATTAATAGATTCCATTTCTTCTTCAAATTTACTTACGAGTCAAGTAATCAAAGTATCAGAAGACACACATGCTTTCTCTCCATTTCCCTAAATCCAGCAATATGAGCTACCTCTTAAAACTGCATATCAGCATGCGTTCTAAATTATCAGGAGGGAGCTCTGGAGGTACAGGGCACTTGCACTAAATAAAACAGGATTTCAGTATGACCTGAGCGTCGGTAAGCAGAAGATAATACTCTGAGCAAAGGAAGATTTCCAGATGATGACTTGAAGAAAAGAAGATTAATTTAGCCAGGGTCTGTATGCAAAATAATCTTTTATTAGATGAAGTAATACTACAGACACACTCTGAGGGCACAAGATCTTTTTCAGGTTTGGAATAGAAACAGCAAACTTCACAGCTAGTTTGAGAATATCTGCTTTGAGTTTAATTTGATCATGGTAATAGTAAGACATTGGAGAAAGTGATCTTCTCCGGTGGAGCAGTAGCAAGTCATCACAATGGGCCAGGTGAAAAGAACAATAGCTTCTAGAGTACAAAGGAAAAACAAAAAAGGTAGAAATCACCTGTTGAACAGAATATCGCTGGGAATAGATCACTATGAAACTACAACACACATACATTTCTACTGAGGTTAAGATTTTGTTGTTGAATAGAGTTATGAAACCTCTGCAGAAGATTTTTTTTAAAAAGGCAATGATGTTGAGGTATAATTGAATTAAGTTACAATTATATACCACAAAATCCTGACTCACAAACTGACCAGCATAGTGGAATTCAGCAAACAGAAAGATATGGAGTGCTTGTAACTACAACCTCTTACTCCTAAAATCACTTCTTGCTTTAGGAAATGGCAAAGGGTTCAGATTTGAAAACTAGACCCTGAACTGTGCGCTCTTTTCTATCTTTTGCAATTATAGCATTAGCCAAATGAAATCCCCTCCCCAAAAAACTGAAAGTACTGTATAGTTAGAGATACAACCTGCCTATATCATTTCTGACTTGAAACAAATTTAATTTCACGAAACAAATGACATGCTTGTCAGGACAGTTGAGATGTCTAGGCATGGGAAAGAATTATTACTTTTTTTTTTTAACCACAAAAGTTGTGGATAAACACTCTCACAGGGTAAAACCTATGCACTGAGAAACATTCATTCAGATTTTAAAGTTGAGTTAAAGATCAACATGAAGTATTTATTAATATTTTAATTTAACAATTACATAGCAATCCTTATATTTTTCAGAAGTTCCTACCCGTAAGTATGAACTTGAAAATCCATTTAAACACTGTTTGTGGCTGGATTCAGAAGATCCTGGTTGTAAACTATATATATGAGCACTGACATAATATATAGAAGGAATTTAAAATATCACCATGATTTTACCACACCTGAGACTGCCATGCCTGCCTCCCATCATCCCCAGTGCACAGCTACACGCTTCCCTGTGTAATTACATCTACAATGCTACTCAGATTTCTGGCAGTGTATCCCAGGGCTTTTACCATGCCACTAGCCTGAGTCATTCATGGAAATATTTTGCAGTGTACAAAAGAAGAACTTGGTTGCTTGTGTCTGAATTACCATATACTGTCAGCACGTTTAACCAACCATTTCCTGCTCTGTATGCCACTTGGCTCATACTGGCTACAGCTGATATAAACAATCACAGACCTATCCACAATAAATGGATCCATTGGTTTTGCTTCTGGCTGTATACTCACTGGAAAAGAAGATGCAGACAGTAGCACTGTAACAGTAGTTTTGACTCTGCAAAAACAGTAGCAGATCTCAGAACAAAATTTATCCCATTTGATGCTGATTTCCTGATTCCTTTCCATTTCAGGGCAGCTAGCAAAGAGCTGGGACTGCATCGTCAATGCAGACACCGGATGACTAGCAATGCCTCCAGAATATCTGTGTAAGAATCAGTGTGATATTGTGGGTTAATCCCAGTCAGCAAACATTACTTCTGCACCTGAAATAACAGGCTTTGAAGGCAGTGCCCTAACAAATGACCCTGAGGCTACCACGGTTGCAAGTAGATACCTCAGCTACAAAGGGCACCTAGTGTTATGCAAGGTTTGGCTGAACTTAGACATGATCATAGGTATTAAGGAGAGATGAATCAGCAGTGTGTATTGGCAAAAGTCTAAAGAGACCCACCACCTACATGTTTAGTCAGAAAGCAGCTTTATTGCTTCCAGTCTACGTGTTTGGCAATGGGCCACCTGGACCCTGCTATTTTAGGGGACCTTCACCTATTGCTATAGTTCATGAAACTCTACCCTGATTTTAGAACACCTGCCAGAAGAACATTTAATTATAAATTTGGTAGATAGACAGTAAGTGTCCAAATGGCTGGCTGAAAATTAGATGTGTTTGATACAAACATCCCATCTGTCTTGCTGTGGCATGCTGCAGCCCACCCCGCGCAACAGTAGACACAAGATTTCATTGCTTCAGAGGCAACTATCATCATGAAGACCGGATGAAGGAATTAAGGGAAATAATGGCTGACTTGTAAATCTACATCTTTGTATCACAGTGTAACAGATATGTAGAAAGGCTGTACAGAGGTTAATATGACACCACCACACTTGCTGTTGAACTGTTTTCAGGTTTTTCATTATTTTCCTGCAATGAAAGCCCATCTAATGAATCCCCTCCTTTGCCAATCTCCTGAAGATGTTTTCAGAAATATTCTACTTTCACATACATTTCACAAATCTTTCTCCTAGATGTTGTCACAGTGGTAGTCTACCAGAATTTTGACTTGAGCAACGCACCAGCAGGAGAATTCTCTATGTAGCATCTGTATTCAAGACCTTTTAAAATACTGGATATAAATACAGCATAGCACGTGGAATGTTAAGTTCAAATGCTAAATAAATGTACGTATAAATTACCAGATAAATTCCAGCACATAAGAATGAAATGGTCAAAAGGGAAGATTTATGAGTTGACTTTGGAAGAAAAGTGTGTTCTACAAAAAGAACTGTACAATTCTCACTGCAAAATGAACAAGTTACTGCCTGAGTTAAAGCAGAACCCAAGCTTTAACCTCACCCACAAAAATTGATACAAAGCACATCCAAAATAAAAGCAGGAGTTTCTGTGCATTGATAGAACAAAACTAAATTAAAACACATACAACTTTGGGTTAACTCTGCAATGGAGAAATACCCAGTGGTTAAACAGAGTGCAAGAATCTCAGATTGGGTTCCAATATTTGAGTATTTTGATCAAGATGGATCAAAATTAAATTTACTTTGATTTTTTTTCCATTTACATAAAGTTGAAATTAAGTAATTTTTCAATTTTAAGAATAAAACAACTCTCTTATGAATCCGTTAGAACAGGAGAAAAGTTATACAAAAATGTAATTTGAGAATACATATATACCTATGGAAAACAAGGATGTTAAAAATAACATGTATATAAAGTTAGGTACCAATTAAAGCAGAGGCTCATGATCCCAATTTTTCATATTTTCTTCTTTAGTGTTAGGCACTTTTTGAATCTGAAAGACTATACAAACTGTAGTTGCAGTAAAAGATAGCATTCATAATGTAAATAACTGCAAAACTTCAACAATAGACATTTTCAATATTTCAGACCCTCAGCCTTGAAGCATGCCTTTCTAGCCTGAGGGCACCAGTCTTCCACATCAGCCATCCCTGCATGTAGTTAATGATCTGCTGCAGTTTGCTCCTCAGCTGCACAACTTTCAGCAGTTACCACAAACAGAAACCCAAACTGCATTTTTGGCTTTAAGATCCTCAGAAATAGATTTTGTAACAAACATCATCTTCTTTACTTTGGTCTCACCTTGAAGGCCAGACTACATGTTGCAAGAGACCCTTCAAGGATAGGGGGAAAGGAAGAATGTCTGTTCCTGTCTTGTCCAGTTACCCAAATACTGCACAGAATAGGAATGCCTAGATTCAAAGAACTATTTCAATGAAAATTGTTTCACTTTGAAAAACAATCATTAAATATAGTCCTTTAAGGTAAAACTGATAAGAATGTTTACTATGGCTTCACCAAGTGAAGCACATACTAAAACTGCCATTGATGTTAGTGGTACAAAATGAAGACTAGATGCCAATTGAGAAAATAATTTTAAGTATAATTCTGTCAAGGAATAACATGAGAATTAAGTAAGATCTGATAAACGTACAGTCTTTATGATTAATGATTCTTGCCTTTTGAATCTTCATATAAAAGAGAATCCGGTGCATGAAAGATGCTACCGGATTTTCCACATAAACCGAAGGAGGCAAATCTGCTGCATAAAGTATTTTGGTTATTATTCTTACTGGTTATTGGAACAAAATTAAGCCAAGTCACATCCAGTAAAAACAACAACACTTGATTAAATGTTCCCAATTTAAGCGCTGAAGCTTAGCAGTGAAAGAATTTTAAAGGAACGTAATACACTTGAAAAATGTTTGATCAATTCAGAGGTTGCATCATTCTGGTCTGGTTTCAGCAGTTACCTAAACAGAATCCGATCATAACACTAGTGTGTTTGAGATCTGTCCTCTACATAATTACTTCACAGAAAAAGGATAGAGAATAGAACCATTACAGCAAATACTGTTGATCATGCACTTGGGTTCAAAATATCTTTGTGTGATCTGCTAAGGAACCTTGTTCACTTTTTTTATATTACACTTTGAATAATACAAATTCAACTTCTTATCCACATAACAGTAGCAGAAACCCTTCAATCTACACCTTCGTCACTCAGCTTTGGCGAGGGTTCTGTTACTCACTCTACTGCATGCTCTGAACATTCCCTGATGATGAGAACATTCAGTGAATGGGAGAATTATTGTATCAACTATAATTTAATTTGATATTCAAGATATCAAACAAGATATTCAAGATTTCAAACAAAAATAAAATATAGGAATCTGAATTTAAACAAAAACGTAAATTTAACAAATACAAAGAAATGCCCTAAGCCACAACGGAGAAGGTAGTGTGATGTACTAAGGCATCAGCCAAAAAAATGTATTGGAACATCACAAAACTATTTTGATAATATTTTTATATTATTCATGTCAACAGTGTACAGCAGGAAGAACCTACCAAGCACAATATGGTCTTTCAAAGTTCTGTTACAGAAAGTACCAGAATTTATTTAACAAAGAGTTAGTAAGAATAGTGAATTCTATACTGCTATAAATAAATAGTTATTACAGTGCAATGATTCTACCTCCAAGTTAAAAATTCACTGTGTAGAGGAAAATATGAAAAGACGCTCTCATACAAGAATAAATGAATGAAGCAAGGACACATATATTTTAAAAATATTTCAAAAATGGAGAAGGATGATGAACTGGAAATAAATTTATGGGTTTCACAACAGTGTGAGGGGCAAAGATAATACTCTTAAATCACAACCATTTAACACTTGCACTTCATCATTAAAAAAATGGCATACAATTTTAAGACATACTAAAAGAGTATTCACTGGAACTGTTCAAAAAGAGAGGAGGAAATTTAAGGTGTGGACATGAATACACGATAAACTGACAATGACCCAATCAGTAACCTGGCTGCAGCCACCATATCCACTGGGAATGCTGTGTAGCAGGTGCATGGCTTTTCTCACTTGTCCTGCAGTGCACTGTCACAGTGGTCAGCTACCTCTACTCCCACACATCCACGGCTGTGCTACCCCAGGTTTGGTTTCTGCATTCAAAATACTATTTTGTCTGTGTCCTATTTAGAGTGCACAAAAACACAGAGGTAAAATCAGAGCCCATGCCCTTGCTGTAATCCTTACATATATTCCTAGATAAACACAGGTACAGTCTCTTAAATTTGGATTTAAAGAAATTAAGGCTAGCTGTTGCAGTTGGACTAGATGATCATTGTAGGTCCCTTCCAACTGAACAATAAGTATTCTATTCTACATAAAACTTACATTTTTTTCTTGTAGTTGGAGTTAAATGTGGACTATCTTCAAAGCTAGTGTTAATACAGTCACATTTATGAACTACCATAAAAGCAATGTTGGACTATATAGGCGTAGTCTTATCAACTTAAGCATGTATGTTTTAAAGGATTATACTTGGAGGCAGTATAAAAGATACTTTGGCTTAAAAATTATTTTAACAACTGATAAATGTCTTCAATATTTATTGGCTTGATGGAGAGGCGTAATGTAAACAATAAAAAAGGATATAAAGTGAAGACAACTAGAAACGAGTTTTATTCTTTCTCTGAGAACAACAATATCACAGGCTAAGTTCTACAAGTGCTCTCAGGTCAAAAAGTTTGTTACTTAAGAAATACTTTAAAAGAAAAATTTTAAAATATCACAGTAACGTAACATGTTTCTTCCAAATACATTCTGGAATATCAAAGAAACAAGCAGTTGGAGATGCATGCTAGCTGAAAGCTATGGGAACCTCTAAGAGCATCTGCCAATGCAGGTAGCCAAGGACATCTGGAAAGTATCTCATGTATAAAACTACAGTACACAACATGCAAAGGGATCAGTGCAGGAAAAGCACAGGAAAGGTGGCTTTCCTAATACGTGTTTATTGTTCATTTTGGGGCGGATTAGTGTATGTTCTTTTTTCCTTCCTCCAGACATAGTCTTTTCTCAAAGCTCATTGGTGAATATGTAGTATGTATTAAAACTAGATTATGTACTAGAAAATGTACAAAAAACTACCAAATTAGTATTTTTCATGTAGGGTTAGAATATAACCCAGCCTGAGAAAAGGAAAGCCTATAAAGACAGAGGAATAAAATCAAATTTTTGGCATAGTGTTGTTTCAGAAGGGAGGTAACTCAGCTATTTTCTTGTGTAGACTACTTCCCCCTCTAACTTGGGAAAAGTAAAACCAATCTCTCTGCCTAGAATAGCAGCAATCCTCTTAGTCACCCCTAGTCTCACATTTTTTTCCTAAGCTGCAATTTGAATGCAGGCTTCCAGTGTAGTACAATACCTGTTTGGTAAAACCAATTACCATAGCTAAATTTACTGAGTCAAGAAAAGGATTGCATAATGAGTTTACAAAATTAAATGGTCTGGTCTCAAAGAATGCGACAGATTTCCTGACAAACTACAGCAAATGTCTTAATCTCTCAATTTGTTATTTCTTCATTTTTAAAATAATATTAATAACATTTTCTTAATATGATCTAGCAGTTAGACATACCGCCTTTTTTTTTTACCACTTCTTAATCCTCTGTTTGGCTTAGGAAATTTCCATTCTGTTTCTACTAGCGCTCTCAATTCAGTTTATTCCAATAGTCATGATTTAACCAGGCTAACAGACACAAAACAAATAAACTACTAAAATATGCCTCCTGAAATTCACTGATGCCTTCAAAAGCTGTTCTAAAGAATGGATCTACCTTAATGGAAATGCTGGTATGCTTAATAAAACTGTGAAGCCCAAGAAAGAATTGATGGTCCTGACAGCAAAAATATTATTAGCTTAATGAAAAGCACTCAGTACAATAACAAGAACTGCCGAGAAGTCAAAGCTGAAGAGATTTTGTTTCTTTCTTTCAGATGTGTTTAAATTACAGACTGCATGATTTAGCCTTAGAACTGAAATCTGTTCAATGACTCAGGAGTTTAAGCCATACAGGATTAGTGGAACACAGCAGAGTGCAGAGAACAGGGCAGGCACATGTCTGGAAGCTGAAAGAAGTAAAACAATAGACTACACAAACTATTAAATCAACGTTAACTTCATAATAGAGATTTCAACATCTACAATTTGCCTCAATATCAGTTACTTCTTCCTACCTCAAGTATAAATGCTTTAAATACTTACTTATCCATGCAAGCTTTTTTACAGCCTCACTAGTAAATTGCTATAATCCTGCTAGACTAAATGCTGCTATAAGCAATTATTTTCTAGAATTGTTTTTGTTTAGTTCACGTCATTTGGGAATTAGTGTAGGCTAAATTAACAAAGATGTGGTTATACAAGATTGTGTTCAAGCAAACAGAGCATAGCTATATGTATCATACTGTTGTAACTAGTTATCTTGTAAAAATGAAAACATTATTCCATCTGGTTTTCACAGGATTAATAAACTTATTACATAAAAGCTCTTCTAAACAGTCACAAGACTTTTTAATGAATTGTGTCTTTTTCATTAGCTTTAGCAGATTATATTAGAAAAGGTGTTTGCAGTCCTTTCTGAATACGAAAACTTTCAAAATTAATGATTTTGCCATCCAAAAACAAACTCAAAATTAGTACCTTCTGCGATGACTTCCTCAGATTTTTAAGCTATCTCCCTTAATCTGAAGACTTTAAATGCAACTAATTCCTTCTATAAAAGTACATTGGAAAAAATAGCAAGTCTGTCTTTCCCTTCCTTGTGGTGCCACTGCTACCTGTACAGCACTTAAGGTTTAAAATGGAATTAGGGCTGACTTTGTCAACAACGTTATTCACATAGTAACAAAACAAAACAACTAGGAAAATAAAATATGTCAGCCTTGCTTTGAGCAGAGTTGGACTAAACATCTGTTTAGCATCTTTGTAGATGATCTGGATGTGGGGATTGAGGGCACCCTCAGTAAATTTGCAGATGACACCAAATTAGGTGGGATTCTTGATCTGCTGGAGGGTAGGGAGGCTCTG
>NW_009626752.1:0-3884 GCF_000690535.1 Cariama cristata
ATGATTCTATGATTCTATGATTCTAAACGCACCCATTTCATGTCATATATTCCAGGGTCTCAAAAGACTGTATCATAGGCACAACAACAGACCATCAAGAGGAACTTGTGGGTAAAGAGGGTTGGAAAATTCAACAAAATAAATATAACCATCTACCATACCTGGATGACCACAAAAATCTAATCCATATTTATCTAATCCATATCTAGGAAAGGCAGAGAGAAATAAAATGCCCCTAACACCTGCATTTGCAAAAAACAGTGCCCAAAACACTTCACAGAATCAAAGAATAACTGAGGTGGGAAAGGACCTCTGGAGATCAGGTAGTCAATATCCCCAGCACAAGGCAGGGTCAGCTAAAGCAGGTAGTCCAGGACTGCATCCAGTCAAGTTTCGAATATCTCCAAAGATGGAGACTCCACAATCTCTCTATGCAGCCTGTTCCATGTTTGATCAATGTAAGTTTTTTCTTATGTTTACACACAATTTTCTATATTTCTATTTGTGCCCATTGCCTTCTGCCCTGTCACTAGACATCTCTAAGAGTCTGGCTCCATCTTCTTTAGCCTCCCCCCACTCTGCATCAGGCATTTATACATATTGGTAAGAGTCTCCCTGGGAATAGGTTTTGCTAGCTACATCTACATGATCAATTTGACTTACTGCCTCTTTTGTACTGCAGCCCTGTCTCAGACCACTCTTTATGAAGGTCTAATGGGCAAGGCTATATCTTAGCAGACTAAAAATGATTCCTGCTTCCATTTGTAGCCTTGTGGATCATGCTAGGCAATTCACTCCATCTCCATGTTCTTTGCTTTCCCTTTTTGCAATTTGAGGATGAACTGTTTTGTGATCTTTGTCTGAAAAGTGCTGAACAACAGTATGGTATTTGCCCCACATCTGTCTTGTCTGAATAAAATCTAGCATGTTTACAGAAGACTAGCTGTCATGGAGGTTCCAGGAAACCAAAGAATGTCAATACATCAGGTCCTTGAGAGGAGGTCTCAGAGGTGAGTAGATTTATCATCTTATTGACTACATAAAAAACTGGACAAAGGAGTCCACAAAAATAAGGTTGAACTATGAAGAAATCCCTGGCATCTCTAGAGGCATCCCTTCTGACAGATCTATGTCTACTATCAACTTAAAAACCATTAATGTCTCTCAAGTTTATTGCTTATGTCAGTGTTTCTGGAACTGAAGCTTTCGCTAATATTCAAGTGAAATTTCTGTTACTGTAATTGCAGTCTGCAAATACTTGTCCCATCCCTAATGAACAAAGAACAGTCTATTTTCTTGCTCTTTTATATATTTTGAAGACAATTATCATTACTTCTTTTTCTACAGAATTTAGACTTTATCACTTGAGTTCTTTCAGGCTCCTGGGATGTTTTTGAAGATCTCCTGTCATCCTCTATTACATCCTGTGCCTTTTTTTGAAGAGCAAAGCCCAAAACTAGAACATCATTTAAACTGGGACCTTGGTGCTACCAAGAAGAATGGAAGATTTACTGAGAATGTTTTCCATATGACAATCCTTCCTGGAAGTATCCTGGAGATGCTTCCTGCCAACTGGAGAACAAAGATGGAGAGCCTTCAAACAAGACGAATAATCACCTGTTGCTCTGTCTCATGAAGGAGCTAAGATATCAGCATGCACCCATACTTTCGCACATCTACAAGATGGGGAGGATGTCAGTTTTCTGAAATGCATACAAAGTTGAGTAGAAGTTGCTCCTAAAGCAACATGAATCACTTCTTTTTAAGATGAGTCATCCCTCATCCCTCAGAATGTTATAATGAGGTGCATCTCAGTCAGTGCACAAATAAAGGTCACCCATCACAGACATCTTCTTCCTTCCTGAAGGAAGAAATATGTTCGTTATAAGGCAGTTCATCACACCTCAGCTATGCTAGGCAGATTAGCAACGGAGTGCCCAGCAACACAAACTATGTCACACACTATTTCTATTGTAACAGAAGTAAGTGCAAAAATTATTGTGAGTACAGACAATGAAGCCAGTGGTTAAAATAGGTCAGAGCAGGAGTGGGCGCTCACTTGTTTAGGTGGCTGTTTTCAAAAGATTTTGATGTCAAGTGGCAACGACACTGGCTCAAACCCTTCTGCAATAGCGCATGAAGATGAGGCCTCATCCATAAAAACAAACTTTTCCATGGGTGGGTATGTACATATGTGGAGAACATAAAGACTTTTGGTGCTGATGGAGTTTTATATGGTAATGCTTTTACTTCGTCATCCACTAGACACTAGAATGTGAGCCAAGAGATGAACAAGAACGGAGTTAAGGAACCAGCATTGAACTGGGTCTGGCTCTGCCAACTTGTAATACACCAAAAAGTGGTATCTAGTCCAACTTAGTCACTTCCTTGAAAACAGAGAACTCTAAAAGCTTAATAGTTCACTGTATTTGAGCAGAAGAGGTATCAAGCAATGCCTCACAAGAGTTTCTGATATCAAGGGGTCCAAAAAGAGAGAAAAACCTGTATTTTCTTTTTTTAATACTATTTGTTTTTTAAGCTCAGAGCTGTCTAACTTGATGGTGTTTTCTAGCCCACTTTTGGACAGATGGAGCAACAATAGCTTGAGAACAAGTACTTGTCTCAGTAGGCATGAAAGGGACCTTGAATCGAACTGTAAACCACATCTGTACATCTCCTTGGTTCTCTGCCTTCGAGGTGTGTCCAGCAGAGCAATTACCTGTCATCTCCAGCACCCCCATAGCTTCTTTAATAAGAAGATAGCAGCCAGGAGAAACAGATACAACATCATGGGGGCAAATAGCTTCATCCAAAGCCTATTGCAGGCTGTATGGATTCTGTACATCAAAGATCATGCAGGGAGCCTTCAGTATTTTTCTCAAAATAGTGTCTGTTATTTGAGTCCTAGGTATCTGTAAGTACCAGTCTCTGAGTGTAATAAACCTCTCTCAATACATTAAAATAAACAAATTCCCTCAGTGACTCCTAAAATGCTACGCTTTGACATTACCATACTTGTCTCATGCACACATAGTAAGCCTGGCTCATGGGATCCACCCTACACACAAACAATTGCACGCAGAGCACCTGGCTGCACAGGGCCCTTCATCCTTGTGGCATCAGTGCCAAAATACTGTCACCCCCACTCTATCCTGTCTATAATAGATCCCTAACCCTGTCAAAAGTAATGTTCCTAACAAAAAATGAGGAAGATATTAGATTTCTGCATAGAGTGACTGTTATAATTTACCCAGTTAGCTAATACAATATCAGAACAGCAGTGATGTATCATTGGTTATGGAACATCATAGTCTATATCCCTCCTTCAAGCCCAAATATTAAACAAGCACTTCTCAGTTAGTGTTGTTTAGAGGAGTCTTCTGTGTCCCATAGAAAATAATTTCACTTTTCTCATCTCAAGCCACAACCTTGCCTCTTCAGGTCCTTATTAATGCTGTCATGTCTGCATCTTCATATCATCACTGACTATGGGTTTTACAATATAATTTTGTAAGACGCACAGAAAACATGGCTCTCAGGAATATGATATGGATGTTCTGCATTTGCATGTTATGAGCAGAAAAGGATCTTGAAGTGAGTGGCAGAATGAAATATTGCTAGTCCAAGCAAGATAGTTTTTCCCTTTCACACTGGCTGTGAGGATGAGAGGTTGATCCCATCCTCTCCCATTGTAGGAGAAGATCAGATTCAAGACCACCTGAGGGACATAAACGTGCATAAGTCCATGGGATCCTGAGTGCCAGGGTTCTGAGGGAATTGGCTAATATAGTTGCCAAATCACTTTCCCTCATGTTTGAAAAGTCACGAGTCAGGAAAAGTCCTCGGTGACTGTCACTGTTTAAGGCTGGACTGGCACTTAAAAC
>NW_009626753.1:0-2527 GCF_000690535.1 Cariama cristata
CAAAGGCAGCATTAAGTACCTCTGCCTCTTCCTCATCCTTGTTGGGATGTTCCCCTCTTCATCCAGTAAAGGGGGGAGATTGCCTTTGGTCCTCCTTTTGTTGTTAACGTATTTGTAAAAACATTTTTTGTTGTCTCTTACGACTGTTGCCAGAGTGACTTCCCTCTGGGCTTTTGCCTTTCTAATTTTCTCTCTGCATGCCTTGACAATGTCTTTGTACTCTTCCCGGGTTGCCTGTCCCATCTTCCAAAGCTGGTAGACTTTCTTCTTCTTCCTGAGTTCCAGCCAGAGTTCCCTGTTCAAGCAGGCCGGTCTTCATCCCCATCGGCTCATCTTGCGGCACATTGGGACAGCGTGCTCCTGTGCCTTTAAGATTACCTTTAGTGGGATTGCCTTCTCTGTAATGGCCCGGCATCATCTATGCCAGTTTCTTAATATTATCGTGGGCCAGATTCTTCCTTTCAGGAAGCCTGCTTCTAGCAGGCTTCAAAACCTCTCTTGTGCTTATTAGCTCTCAGTTTCCCCTTGCTCTTCCAGTCACTCACAGCTGCATCTGTTCCTACAAATAAATTTTTCCTGTTCTGTCTGCATTAATAATGTAATGTTAATGTATTACATCCTGTAGCTCAAATGATCTGCACAGCAAAAATAAGCATTCGGAATTCAAACATTGCATCATTTAAACAGAGGGGGTCAGGGAGGACATTTTATGTAACATTTACTTTTTTCTTGCAAGTTCAGCCTTTTGAACTCAACATACAAAAAATATGTAAAGATAATGGCATTTAGGTGCAATGCTGAATGCTTTGTCACATTGACAGTTTGTCCATCCAGCCTCCAGACTTCCCTCTCCTCCACCAGGTTTCCGCACAACGGTTGGCTTTTGATTACATGACCACATAACGTTTTTTCCATGGGGTGTCAGCTTGGGAGTGCAAAGGTTGCAAGAGCAATTGGTTCCCTATCATTACTCAGACCTGGCATCTCCTGACTTCGAGTGCTGGACTTTCGGCAAATGTTAATGAACATGCAAGAATGTGCAGTCAGCCCTAAGGTTTCTTAAAACTCCTTTGTGGCCCATGTCTGTGAATGTCCCTCCAGCGTGACATAATAGTGGAAAGCTGAGAGATGGAAACAGTATAACCAAATGCTGGAGCTGCTGTGGGAAGGAGGACGGACTTTCCGGAGTAACTAAGACAGTCAAATCTTTGATATACAGTCTGCATTCTTGGAAGTCCCAGAGACTCCTGTGTCTGTACAGCCAGACTGATGCCACAATGGCAGTGTTCTGCAGCGAAATGTTAGTATGGGAGATGAGAGATATGGTAGCTTCTCGAAAGCATATTTTTGCCTTTCAGGATGTTTTGCTCCAGAGGACAACTGCACTAACCATCTGTCACGATTATAATGGTTATGAAGGCACTTGAGGAAAAATAATAATGGGAAGAGGATTAGTGCTTGGTAATTGCTGGTACCAGGTGTACCAGCAAAAAACAGTGTCCCTCTCACTTTCAGTCAGAAGCAGAAATTCATTTCCGTGGGCAGTTCATGAAATTTGGTGGCTGTCTTCAGTAATGAAAATGCTATTTTAGCAGAGCTCTCAGTAACTTCCTAAAAGGAATTAAATTATTAATGACATGCAAAGTACTGATATATTTATCTCATTGTACTGTGTTCGATGGGGGAGTACAGTGTAAGCTTTTCCATCTGAGTTGGTATTCTGTGAGGCTGGAGTCACGATCAGCGTATTTAATTTCTTCTGCAGTTGAGAACACCATTAAACTGTTCTTGGAAAGGAACAGGACTCAACTTGCCAGATCCTCTCCACCTCTCACTCCTGTAATTTCAGATGGTGGAACCAGTGCTACATAACTATTGCTCTGTGGTTTTTATTTCCAAACACCAACTGATCTGTGCAGGGCAGGAAGAGCCTCTCTCTTTTTTTTTTTTTTTTTTAACCAATTTACCTAATTATGGCTTTTCCCATATACCTCTTTTTTGTAATCCTAAAGTAGATTGAACAGTCCAGATGAAAACTGGCTTTATATAAAACATTTTTTGGTCCCTTCTTAGTATATTTATATTGCAGCTTGGCTAAAGCTCATTGAATTATTTCCAATAGCTAAAGCTCATTGAATTATTTCCAATAGCCCAAAGACTGTTTAAAAACTGCTGTCCATGTGTTTCTTTTCATTGTTGTTTGAATGGTCTTTTTTCAATTCCGTGGACCTTGTTCTCTTCTGACATTTCATTAAACTGTTAGAGGAAGTTGAGATTAGTCAGGTCATTTCAAATCAACACAGCAAAGTCAGTCAGCTGCAATGTGAGGGGAGGAGGAATGCCTACACATTGAGTTCCAGGCTAGATCTAAATGCCACACCAAACAGAGACATTGTCCCCACTGCCCAGCTGACTTCATCTCTTAAGAGCAAAAGGCAATTGTATTATGAAATCACCACAGGGTATTCAAATTACAGACCAGTTATAGGAGGAGAGGGGAGGCTGTTTTTGCATTGAAGCTCGGGGG
>NW_009626753.1:2545-8815 GCF_000690535.1 Cariama cristata
CTCCTCAGTGAATAATTTGGGTTTTGCATACAGATGTGTAATAAGAGCCCAGGTTGGGATACCAAGTTAGTGTAAGCAAACTCAGGGACATCCCTTCACCTTCCAAGCATAAGAGTTCAAGGGGTCTGGGCTGGTACAGACTGGCAGAGGCAGTGAAGACGGTTTCCGCTGATGCTTTGTGCTGGCTTTGTGGTTTTGGGATTTGGGAGAGCTCATGTTCACTCTTCTATAGAAATGCAATGCTCTCCACTAAGGGAAGGCTGAATCTCACCTGTCCTGTTTGCAGTCCATCGGCTTTAGGGGGAGGATTTACATAACTAAAGTCCTCTGTTATGGAAATACAGCTGCTATTTAGGGTGCAGCCAGATTGACAACAATGGGCAAAAGATCATATCCTGCCTCTGCAAAAGTTGCCGTGAGCAGTTTACCCTTGCCCAGGAAACTGCTGTCTTCTTCCTGAGACTAGATTTATTCAGCCCTTGAAATCACTTCACGTTTCTTTATGGTGCCCGCATTTCCCTGTTTTTACAGTGGTGGTTCAGGTTTAAGTGTTATCTTGTCTCTCTTATTGATACGTCATACACCAAAGGAGTGAGAAGTTAGGGGTAACCTCTGACAGCCAAACTCCAGCTAGTTGTGATTTCTTCTCTGAACAGTTAGTTGGGATATCGAAGGTGTAACAAATATTGCTATTCTTAATGCTGGGGGGAGGGGAGTTGTATTTTTTTAAAACTATTTTAAGTTTGGCCTAAAACAATATTGGTCTGTGAAAACCGTGAGTTGCGACTGCATATACTGTTCCTGCTCCTAGTCCAACAGAAGAAAACAAGTTTAGTTAAAGAAAATCAGTTGACAGTCTTTGCACTCCAAGTGCACTTGTTTATGCCATAGACAGCACTTACTTTCTGCAAGCAGCCAGCTACCCCATCATAGCAATTGCAATAAATAATGGGCTAGAGTGCCTCCAGAAATAAACTCTTACCTAAAGGAGCATGGTTTTTCATTCCTTTCCTGTTTTTGTTGATAACTCAAATGCCCCAGTGAGCCCCCTTCAGACAGGTTTGTTCACCTGATTTGCACTTTGGTAATAAATTGCTATTTAGTGGCATCAAAGGAGTATGTACCTGACCACAGGCTCCCAGGAGCTTACAAGACTGTCCCAGTTCTTTCCACACTGAAGTCTGCCCTCAGTCCTCATCCTCACTGCAGTGTCTATACTTACCTCCGAGGTCAAACTGCAAGTCAACTTCAACCATTGGGTAAACTTGTTAAAAACCTTGCTTCTGTGGTTTTATTGTGAGGGCACTGCACCGTTTTCTTTAGCACATGACTGAGTCTTTTAACCTTCATCCCATGTGTTTATACAGGGAAAATTAGGCCATTGGATGACAGAATGTTTTAACATTGCATATGCTTTCCAGTGTACCCTGTCTAAAGTGGGTCTCTTAAAAATTAATCTGATAAAATGATCTTCTCTGTTGGATCAGGGGTAGAAGCACATCAACTCTGCTTTATCCAATATGTGAAATGTGTGGAAAAAAATTCACTGAAAAGTAAGATCTGTAAGAAAGACAGCTACAGAAAGAGAAGCTTTAAAAATCATCAAAATGCACATAAACAAAATTTTCTGGCAAGGGCAGCCTAGACCTCTGGCGTACTTGGGACCGCTGCCATCAATGGGAATCTTCCCCTTTGCTTTCAATGGGCACTGGTTCAGGCCTTGGAGAAATTGCTCTTGAAAAGATTCTGGCAGTTAGGGGAAGATTCCATCAGAAACAGCAGGATTCAGCTTTCCACGCAAGAAGCTGGGTATGTTTCAGCAGCTGTTATTCAGGTGCAGTCAGACCCGCATCACAGTTTACATGCTATATTGTTGAGTGTGATATAACAGATTTACCTTTAAAGAAACACTGAAAAGGTGAGCGCCAAAGTAAAACAGACAATATAAGTGGGAAGCACAATCTGATTTTTTTAATGTCGGGTTTTTTTGTGCAGTGATAACTCATACAGGAACAAACAGAATACCTTTGAAGTACCCTGAGCTGGCTATTTAATCTGAGAGTGGCTCTTGCTTTTCTTTGACTCTGGGCAAAAATTTACAAGCACTTTGGGATTTGTGTGTAGTTGCATTGTTCCTCCCCTAAGTAGTTGTTCTTTGCCTGTAAGGTATTTGTCATCAGCGTTTCTCTGTGGGGTATTTTATAGCACTTGAACGACACAAAAAGTATGCACCAAGCTGAACCTGCTAAATTTGGTGAATAATCCATTGTATGTAGATGCTGTCATGTATTTCTGGGGAAGAAAAAAAACACTAAGGGCACTCTGTCCTCTTCAAAAACACTTGTAAGGAATGGTCCCAGGGCTTTAAAAGATCTCCCTTTTCTGAGTGCTGTGTGAATTTCCATGCAGTTCACTACATTTGTTACTGACTAGAGCCACAAACTTCAAGCCAGCAGGCGGCTGGAGAGGAGCTATGAACATTGTTGACCATGTTTATTTTAAAATGTTAAGCCAAAATATATATAAAGTCACAGAAGACTCAGAACTCATTTTTCTGCCATGTGCTACTCCATCAGCCCCACCACTTGTCCATTGTATCACACTGCCTTTATAGAGCAAACTAATCCAGTTTTGTTTAACCTAACTGCCAACTATCCCTGTTCTGGCACTCCCAATGACAATTCTTCTTCAGCAGATGAAGAAATAGTTGTGTAGCCCATCAGGCGTCTCTGCAGAGGAGCCACTGACCTGTGCAACTCAAGTAGAAGGAATCTCTTGGGGATCTAGAGGCCTAAGCACTGATTCTGGTGCTGACCTTTAGAGAAGGCACCAGCCACTGGGTATGCCTGACACACAAATAACGTGCATCTGTTTTCCAGCTATTCACACCTGAGGGAGTGCCCTCCAGCTGGCAGATACATCATTGCTGCTAAACTTGGTGTAACTCTGCGGACTGCTTTGCTGTTCTTACTTCAGGAACTTTCAAAGGGGATAAAATGATGCCTTACTGAATACACCAAAGCTGCAGAAGAAATAATAGGAAATGAACAGAAAAATGGCATGCAGTGGCAAAAGCTACCTCAGGACATGTGCAGTTCCACCCAGAAGCCTAGAGGTGCAGAGACAGAGGGAAGCATTGTGTCATTGTTTCCATCTCACCACTCACAAGAGCATTAGTAAGATACGCCCAAGCTTCACCAAGCTCTCACTTCAGCCAGATATTCAAAAGCAGTCAGCCAGTCACTACGTACTCCCATGGAGCCAGGTTAGAACTATGAAGCTGTAAGCAAATTACCTCAGCACAGGAGAGCTGAATTTCCTCAAAAAACTGTGCAAGTGGGGCAGTCAAGCATGCAAATCCATCACATTGAGCTTGTGTAGCTGATGCAAAAGCCTAGGCAGTCTCTTAACGTTCCATATTAGAGTATAAACTTTATGAGACAAATGGAGTATGTTACTTATAAAGCTGTAGGCAATATGATATGAAAAATCATTCTTCTTAATAAATTACTTCTATGCTTTCAAAGGTTTGGGTCCTCAACAATATGTGTTTTTGTTTGCTAATACTAAATTAATCCCTCTTGGAGGAGATAGATTCTGTTGCCTGGCCCAACTCACAATTCTAAAGGCCAACATGCTGTTAAATAAACTGAAACAATTTGAACTTCGTAGACTTTTTCTGCTGTGAAACAACTATTACAGAAATGGCATTTAAGAGTGTGTCTTTTTTTTGCCTTCAAGAGTTTTGGAGTAGTCCTCTGTTTTCAGTTTCAAGATGACCAAATAGTTCCAGTAATTTCTGATCTCCCTGCCAGTTTATTATTAGTGCAACTGGCTACAAACCAGCTGACTGATGTCAGTCTCATAATAAAGAATGACAAAGCTAGACAAGGGTCCCATGAGAAACTGAAGAAGGAGGATCAAACACAATTGTAAATCTGTGCAAGAGACTACAAGGCCTCCGGCAAAAGTTTTACTGTTTTTTATAGCACTACTTATTCAACAGGTTTTCTTTCTTTTCCTTTCCCAGGTTTGTGCTTGTTGCATTGTTCTCTGTTTTGTTGTTTGGGGTTTTTTTTAATATGTAATGTAATGGAGTACATGACTATTCTTACTTAATGTGAGTGCATAACTCTTTATCTAATACAACTTATTAATATATCCCACAAGGTAGAGCATCCCTAATTATTTGCTGTGTTGCCAACTGCAATCTTAGGTTTGCATCTTGCAGTTGTATAAATGAATTGTAATTGTGAAGAAAAGCTATGTTTTCCAAGGCTGCAACAGCAGTTTTTCCAGATACTGTGTGCGCAGGAATGTGGCTGCACACACCCAGAGATCTCCAGACATCCATAAAGCTTATGGATCCTGTCAGCTGCAGAACCAGAAGGTAAGCATTAGTATAAAAGCCACGCATGTCCTTCCCTCATCTTTCAGTAGCTCTGTTCTCGAATTAGCCTTGTCTGATTTTGCAACTAAATTTTTAAGAGTGGTGGTCTGGAAAGGTCATTGCAAAAAAAAAAAAAAAAAAAGGATAACTGCAAGAAGTCTATCTGGATTATTTGAGACAGGACTAAACAGATTATAATCTGCTTCTCTTGGACTTCTTAGCACTAAGTGAAAGAAGATACCACATTTAGGTTGCTCTTCATTACTGTGTCTAATTTTTACTGCCCTGCCATTCAGGATTGGTTCTTGGAGGGACAGTTATATCCCCAAGAGTAAGATTTGTGGAAACCATCACCACTAAAAAATTGTGATCTAGCCAGCAAGAATGCTGTAAGAAGGAAATGCTGTTGGGAGTTATTCACCTCACTCTGAGCTGCAGGGACGTGGCATGTCACTCTTCTCATTATAGCCAAGAAAAGCTGTTGTGTTTTCCACATTTACATTTAAAATCCATTCAGGGATCAAGCTGTACTTACCTGAGCTGTCCCTGGGATCCAGTACAACATACTCTGCAGATCAGTACATCTCCACAAAAGACATCTGGACTTCTGCATTCAAAAAAAGTATCTTGAAGAAAATTTGAGTCTCGACAACTGTTTTAATCTCGTTTTCCATTGCCTGAACTGTATCTTTACTGTCATCTGTGCTACTCTGCTGGTGATAAAAATTTTCCAACCTTCAGGCAATATGAATATGTAAAGCATTCCAGCAGATTCAAATACCATCTTGTCTCAGTGCAAATCTACAAAGGTAGTTTTCCAGCATACATTAGGCAACACCTAACCTTTGAAAAGTTCACTCTATTTCAGCCCACAAGTAATGTGCTCTGAAAAAACTTCAGACTTGACTCCTTCAAGCCAGACTATCAATTTAATTAAATTGCCTTTAGGATATAGTTTCTTATTTCGAGATTTACACATGGTATGAAACAGTCACATTTACAGAGAGCAGAAGTTTTACTGGGAAGGCACATAGAGCCTTGTGATGTCTTGTTCAAGGAAACTACCAGGACATTAAAACGAAAGGAGAAACAAACAAACAAACAAAAGAGGCTTTTGCTATTCTTTCTTCATATTTGTGATGGCATCTAATGATTAGAGAAGACCCCAAATTTTTTATTGCAATATGGTTCCTTACTTTTTACAGTTTCAACAGATTTGGATACGATCATTTCAGTCCAAGCTCAGTGCTGCTAATTCTTTATTACCCTCTCCTCTAGTTCATTTACAAGATGCAGTGAACATTTATATAGACAAGTCAAGATTTCCCAAAGGCTGAAATGTCTCTCTTTAGCGTTAAGACCCAGGACAGGAAAAAGAGGGGAACTGAGAGAAATGCCCATGGAGCATTACTCCAGGGCTTGTGGAATAGGCAAGTTATCTTGCTCCCTGGCATCACTGAATCCCTTCATGTCTGTATGGGTAAGACTGGTATTTGTCATTCTCTCCATGGTCTCCTGTGCCTCTAAGAGCTTGTCAAACACACAGTGCAAGGAGGATCCACAGGAAAGGTCATGTAGAATTAAGACATCATATCATTGCATTAGGTCCTGAAAGAGAAAAACATGTATAGAGTAATGCTCCCTTCCACCTTCCTGTTCTCTTTCCTTAACTTAAGAGTCCAGGTCCCCAGAGCTAAATGTTAATCCAACTGAACATTGTTGTAAACAGCTGGAAGGACAGAAATGTAGAGAAGGTATGTGCCTATCTTTATACATGGTCATCAGATCCGAGATTAGTTAGGCTCTGCCATCTGTAAGAGGATACTGATGTCTACAAGGAACTGGGACATTTAGAATCATGGAATCATAGAATCATTATG
>NW_009626754.1:0-5652 GCF_000690535.1 Cariama cristata
AATCAATGTAGGGCGTAGTGGAAGCAGCAGCCGCCGCGGGCTGAACGTGGGGAATTACCACTCCGGGCTGCACAAAAGCCTGTGGATAGACATAGTGAGCAGGTATCCTGTTGAAAGATGGGAGAGGGAGTTAGAGTTGGTACGCGAGTCAGCGCCTAAGCGTCACATCCATACCTCGAACTAAAACAAACTCAATTTAGTTGTTGTTATGTGCATAGGGTTGCCACAATAACTAGGCTCAGTGGACCAATTGTCAGTTCACTGGCCCGAACAGATGCATCGCTCCAAAGCACAGCACTATAGCCAAGTTCAATCGGAGTGTTTCATGTCGCTTGAGGATATTATGTTTAATGCCATTAAAATCTTTAGAAGGACCAGGATTACTAATGTCAGTCTTGAGACAACTCTAAAGGAGTAAGCTTGATTATTCCATCTGGAAAATTGCGGCATTTGTTTTTTGAATCACCTGTAAGTCATTTTTATTACCCTGCTTCTCACTTAACTACTCGACTCTTAGTAAAATTATTTCCTGCAATACTTTTATTATTAGTAACTGAGCAGTTTGACAGCATCACTGTAACGAGTTTGACAATAGCCAATAAGGCAACGAAATGGTTGAGCCCTGAATTTATGTAAAGTCTTCTGGGGGAGGCGAGGGGGAAAAAAATGTGGCAATCCTACTTCAGTTGCTATGCAGACTCAGCACACATTAATTTCTCTGCAACCTCAGTCACCCTTATTAAAAATAAGAAAAAAACCAACACAGGCGACAAAGGAGTTTAAATAAAGTTCACAAGTGTGGTAAACACAGCAAGAATCACACTTTCCAAACGAATGATAGTGCAGCTCACTCCGTCACAAGAGGCCATTGAGGGGAAGCTACATAAGATGCTATTAAAATCCATAACAGTGACTCCTAAGTACATGTGCATCACACTTCTATAAAAGTTTGTAAGGACACAAGGGTCAAACCTGTTTGATTATCAGGCCACTGATGTCCTGTTTTGTGCCAGCTTGTTTATTTCTATGCAAGACATACAGCATAGAGTTTTTTGGGAGGTGGGCATAGGATTAAGTCTAAATAGATCAAGTGCTTAACAAAAGCAAAAAACCAAATTTACAGCTTAAGAAATAACCATTCCAAACTGATCAGTACACACTTTCCCATATCCTCCAAGTCACAAAACTTGCTTCCTTGGCTTCTTTACCTAGCCCTTCAGTTTTGAAAACTGGTCATGTCATTGTCTTAGCACACAAGTGTACATACAAGTTCATCTCACAGTTGTATTTTATCATGTAATACGATTTTAAAAAATAGTATACTCAATATAATTGTCATTTTACATTCATAACCCTGTCTTGCATCTGGATTTCCACAGGGAAGTCCTTCATATATGCAGCTCCTTTCCAGTCAGTGAATCTTTATAAATCCATGAAAAACTGCTCATGCAGATTTACTACTACTTCATACTGAACTTTACAGACAACTCTGCAGACTGCACCAACCTATTAGCGCGCTGTAAGCACAGATGCAAATTGCAGCAGTAAAAACTGTCCTCTTTTCTCCAAATTCAAGATTTAATGGAAAAGGTGTTTTTTTTGTTTGTTTCACTTTTAAAAATAACTTCAAGATTTACTTAAGTGGTCAACAAGGAAATATTTCAATCAGAAGGGACACTGTCAACTAGATTCATAGCAAAACATAGTTTAAAATAAATGATAGTCAGGCTTTAGAACAGCCTAGTTTTTAAGAAAAAAAGAGCTCAGTTGATTGAATAGGAACATTAACAGAAAGAAATGTTCAGTTGCCGTGTTTAAGACATGAACACCACAATCATAAAAACCCAACAAGTCAATGAAATTCATTTCCTACTGTGTGAAGGGAGAAATGGGGGGGGGGGAAAGAGGGACAAATAGGGGTTGGGAAGGGAAAGAAAACATAAACCAAAACCGTAAGTTGGGTTTTTAACACTCACCTAATTTATGAAGTGATTAGCCAGAAGTGCATTTGAAGCATACCTAAGCTGGCTCTGGGCATTTAAATACACATCATTACCCGAGCTCTCCATGCAAAATGGATGAGCATAAACAAGCATTTTGGAGTGCTCACCGATCGAGTACAATCCTAATAAATACAACATCACGTTTTTGAAGTATTAAGGAAAGAAGTACAAAACCAAATTTGAAGTCACCGAGAGCCTCTCCGGCATTGTAACAGAGCCCATGTACCCCCACATCAAAGGAATCTTTACCTCGAGCATTTATGAGCGAGAGGAGCTCTAACAGAAGAGACACTAAGCAGGCTTATCTAGCTGCTTGTCTTGACTTGGACTGGTGTCACTACGGCTTTCTGAAGACACCAGGACACTCGGTCATCTCCTTGAACAAGACAGAAGGATACATGTGCTCCCACTTCAACTCTTGTGACTTGTTTGATTTAAGCCAAGAAGCTAACAGGTGGTGAAGTTATGAAATGCGATCTGTTTGCCACATCTCACCCTACAATAAACACAACCCCTGTGCAGGCTCCTCACCGCCATGCCATTTCACACATGATGACTGACAGCATAAGCTGCAGTGGGGCTATTTTTGATCATCTGTCATGCTACAACTGTTTTGAGTCGAGTAAAATGGCTTTATATGGCCAAAGTACATTTCTACCTACTGCAGAGGCCAGCACATGGAGATCTCAGCCGTTCAGAACCCAGCTGCTTTTCATGCTCTGCCAGGTCAAAAGCTGAAAAAGCAGTTCCCAGTTACGCTGGATATCCTTAGTATCCTTAATTTTAAATAAAAGCTGCTGCTTTACTTTTGAGAGTAAGAGTGTGAGAATTATACATGGTTTGAGCTTTCTTTCCTGGCAGTAGTTTTTATTTTGGAACATATATTTGGAACTGTTTTACACTTTTGCAATAAAGGAAAAGGGAAGCCCCACTGAACTTCAGCAGTACCCGTACCTTTGGGATACTGAAAACTGAATGACACACACTCCTGCCATGTGCCTCAAGCCATCCATTGTTGTTATAACAGAAGATTTGCATTTAACTAAGACCTCAAAAATAATCCTCTCAGCAGTAATGAAGTGAAGGCTAATTGTTTCAAAGAAAAGAACGGACTTTCTGGACTAATGCAGAGAGCTCTGGCATATGGAAATTCAGCAGTAGTAGCACATCATTGACCCTCAACATTAAATTCTTGTGAAAGTAGATATTTAACTTGGAACGAAATGTTTTGCTTTGGTCCTTGCATGGCATCCTCTGGTTTTGTAAGCATAATTAAAGAGCAGATGTTCACTAATGCACAGCTTTCCTTATAGCAGAAATGGGTTATGTAAACATCAAGACATACAACACCCTTAAAATGCTTCCTTTTAAATTCGTGCCTGATACCATTAAGAGGACATCTAGCATTCTGCAGGTTAACTTCTGACTGTTCTGGCTCATTCCCTCTTTCCACATTATCCATAGTCTAGTCTTATGGAGGTCTTTTGATCATAAACTCAAGAGAGGGCTTTTCCTTCTCCCTTAAGAAAGGCAGAATTGCCTAACTCTTGGAAGATAATACCAAGCAGGTAGTATCAGCTAACAATTTGATAATGAATTTAACAATTTTGGTCTTACTAAAAACAATGGGAATGTTCTCATTTTAATCGAGGTATAAGTTTTAGACAGAAAATACAGGGAAAAAAAAAATCTCCAACAGAACAAGTCGTATCCTACACCCATACCTCTGTATAACCCCATTTTTTCCCACCAATATTACAGTAAAAATTACATAAGCAAAATGGGAAAAGCTGTCTTAGGAAGCACAGTCATCTTCCCCCTCTATAAATTCCTGTTCAATTCAGAGGTAGTATTTTAATAAACAATCCTGAAGACAGAGCTGTACAGATAACCAGTCCTGTGATCAAACAGCTTTCTACGAAACACACCAACAGTGAGACAGATGCTGAATGTAAAGAGCAGGTAGAAATGTTATTTGGTGGATGAACTGATCTCTGCAGCACTAAATAAAGAAAAATTCCCAGCATTTTAAATGCTTCATGTATTGAAGCTAATCGAGTTTCTGGCTTCCTCCACTACAATAATGTTGTACTTAATTCAGAATATTGTACTTCTGCATCTTCTCAGTAAAAGTAATGTAACATAATCCAATTATTTTCAGTTTCGTGTTTGATAGGTGGGGAACCGTATCAAAACACTGCTGACCATACCAGAATATGGCAGCACCTCCCTAATTTGCACTTGGATAGGAAAAAAAAAACCCAAACCACAAAACATTTGGAGCTTTTGTTATGGATTAGGAGAGTATTGGTAGTGAATCACCACTACGACCCATTTTACACAGCATATTAGTAACATGTACTTTTAAAAAAAGTGCAACTGCAGGGCAGGAAGAAAGGCTTTAAGGTGAGCCTGTATTTCAGTGCAATCCCTGCCACATCCTCGGAGAGGGAACTCTTCAATAAAAGCAGATTCAAGTAAGCACTGAGACAGGCCCTCTTACTGTGAAGGAATATCGTACATGAAGGTGTTCGTTCATCCTAATGAATGCTGTTCTTCATCTGAACTGCATTCTTTAGAAAAGGTACAGGTCGTTGGAAATTTTGAGGAGGAAGCAGGATTAGTAAGCATCTCCTTTGTTTGCACGTAGTGAAAGAAAAGCAAAAGCCAAGGATTAAAAATGACCAATTTCATGTATACATGACCCTGCGACCAACATTCCTTTTCTTCAGATTTATGTACATTGCATTAGAAAGAAAACCTTATTCAGCCTGCTGGAAGAATTTCCCTGTCCTAAACACGACTTACATGATCTATTGTTGGCTCTGGGTAAGGAAAGCAAGAGCGAGCCCTACATTTGCAGAGTCCTTTTAGCAAGGGATCGCCACAGGTTCTCCCTTTCTGTTGTGCTCAGCAAGTACTCAGTCTCTCCACGGCTGCTCCCCGTGCAACCCGCTGGTTCCTCTTTGCAACAAGTGCTCTTAACAGCTCTGGAGACAACGCGCTTCACCTCCTGCCCACCTTAGTGCAGGCATCATAAACTGATCCCTGCATGTACACTGTCGTCTCCTCACGCTTCAGAGAAGCTGAACAAGGTACGGTAGAGCACAATCGTAAGAAGAAAAAAATAAAAAGGTTTTCCACAACCTCCCCACGTGTCTCGGAAGAATCGACACTCTCTTTTAAAAGTATTTCAAGTTTCTAGGAAAACTTTTTGCTATGGTTTTGAGGACAGGAACTGCTTCCTACTGTTTTGACGAATCAAACTACTGAGAAGCTATTGTTGCTGAGTAACAGATCGGTACAGTACTCTAAAGCTATTCTAGGCAAATAAACAAAATACGTTTCTGACGCATTTTCCCTACTTTATTGTTAGCTTTCTCATTAATTAGCAAAATGCATTATTTTGCAATGAGTTTCTCAGTCAGTGTGCATTAGTGAAGTGACACTGTATGGAAAGTTTAAAGCAGACTTCACCTCCTCATTATATGCCTATAAGAAGCAAGAGTTAGATCTACTTAGGAATAGTACACTCAAGTACAGGAGAAATGTGCTACAGATTAAAGACAGATTGAAGAGAAAAAAAAATCTCAAATTAGAAAGCCCAAATGGACGCACATTGTTAATAAGGAGCTCCACACCCCTCCCC
>NW_009626754.1:5683-7796 GCF_000690535.1 Cariama cristata
CCCCCCCCCCAAAATTACGAACATGCAAGCAATACGTTGATTTACTTAAAAATCAAGAAGTCACACAATTTAGCACTCACTACAAAATACGGTTAAAAAAGTCACAGGCTACAGCTTGAAAGCAAGGAAAACAAAAAAAAGGCCCTTTGCTCCCCATGGCAAAGTCACTCCTCAACAACAAAAACAAAATTAAAAAGACCCCCCCCAAAAAAAAAACTTTCACTACAGCTCTTTCAATTTAATAAAAGCACACAGTTTAGCTATCAACACCACTTCATTACTGTAATAAATAAATAAAAAAAAAAAGCACACGGAGGTCTATTGACTATATGAAAAAAACATACATGCATCGTTAATCACCATTTTAGCTTGTTTGTGTTTGAGTCTACTGGTTACAGAGTTTAATTCCAAACAGAACTATTCCACCTCTTATCATCATATCCTTCTCATCAGTTATCTTAACTGTAAACGATCCCTGTCAGATTAGAAAGAGATAAATAACATTGAGTCAAGCTGAAAAAAGAGAAATGGGGCACAGCAATCTTGCATCAAGTCATACCTCCTTGTTTTATCATAGGGTCATATGGGACGGGACTGCTTAGTGGAAGGGACACGTCCCACACAACTTGACTCGGCTGCGCCATTCGGAACATGACCGACAAGGTGAGCGCATTTACGGGTATACATTTGTAAGTCTGAGAACGTCAGCACTGCTGGTCAGTTTTAAGGCTGCTACTGCAAGAGCCCTTCAAGGATCATACTTTTTCTTTCCTTTTTTAAAAAAAAGGTTTTTCCTCCCCGGTTTGAGGTCCCATTGAACAGACTTACCCAAAAGGCCTCTGAATGAGAGCTGGATGAAGCTGCTGGACACCAAAGGCAAAACCTACCAACAAAAACACATCACATTCTCTGTATGGGTGTTCTTTAGGCCACTTCTTTATGCTATATATACACACGCACACAAACGCAGAGTAACAGCCTTCGCTAACAACCTCCAGTGACGATGTCTGAAAGGCTGTAGAACCAAAGATTAGAAAGCAAAATATATCAATCCACACATGCACACGCACACATATGTGCATACAGAACGTGAAACAGTAAAGCGCACGCCTTCCTAGAGATGTTTAGAAGAATGACTTTCTTTAAACAATAAGCACAAGGTTTTCATTCACATTTTATCTCCTGCTCCATTCTGGTCCCCAACTTAGCCTCTGAAGGATTATATGGTACTTTCTGTTCATCAGTGTATTTGCGTACTTTCGGCAGACTTAAATTCAAGCCATTCATACTCATGAGGACTTAGCACGGGGGGCAAATCCTAACTTCGTTTCTGTTCTTCAAGCGCCCACACATCAACCCCTTCTTTCCTCGGCCGGCACTCAGTTACTCACACAAGTCTTGCTCAGGCCAAGCACGGGGGAATTGAGAGCAGCCGCCTTTAGAGCAGAGGTGCACCTGTGCTCCTGTCGCTCTTGCTGCAAAGCAGCGGTTTGGGAAGGAGCTAGGACATCAGATTGGCTCAGATGTGGTCTCATTTTAAGGTCTGCGTAATAGCTCCGATCCCTTCGAGGAGTTTGCATTAAGATACTGTTTGTATTAATGAGACCGCACACATTGGAAGCGACTCATTCCTAGGCCAATCATTCCCAGCAACAATACTGTAAATGGTCAGCGCCACCGCATTCCCAGCAGCAGGAAAACCGATGAAGTGCCTCAGCTGTGTAAGTCTTTCTGGGGAACGGCAGATATTTTATCTCCGATCGCTTTGGCTTTTTAAATAAGGCACATATACAACATACCCAGAAAGTTACTACACGCTGCGTTTAAAGATCAAAACCGAAGCACACCCAAACAGCGAGCGTACTTTGGGGAAGTGCCGGACAGCACTACCTTTCTTAAAGTTTCGCTCTCTTCAGAAACCCGAGGTACAGAGAGAAAAGCCATCCAGGGCCGCCTTCTCACCTGGCTGCATTATCCGTGGTTTGGCACCCAGGTACGCCAGGTTCACGTTGGCTTTCCGGCCATCGATGATGGGGTTGGGGTCTTTACAAGCCCTTTCAGCAGCAGCTCTGTCAGCCATGGTGACCTTAACGGGCGACGCTGCGTGTGAGAT
>NW_009626755.1:0-6583 GCF_000690535.1 Cariama cristata
AACAACAACAACAACAAATTTCAAAGAAGTGAAGATGCTAATGAAAGCACAATCCAGTCTTTAAAGAATAGTGGAAATGTAAAAATAGCTCCATAAACTAATTGGATTATCTGATGCCAGATATGATAATCCCTGTTTAGAACTCCAAGTTTCACCTGTGGCTAGAGATAAAGCATCCACTAAAATATTGAGCTGAATGGAACAGAGTGATTGTTTACAGCACACTAGGCAGTGTCGCTAAAATACTGACAAACCATTGTATTCTGAAAATATCTCCTCTGACAAGTGCTTCCAGAGATGCAAACAGAGGTTCAACTTGTCGGGCTGACAGGGAAAGCTTGAAAAATGCAAGTCACGAAGTGCAAAAACTAATCCTAAATATGTAGAAATTAACGTATATTCTTTGAAATGATTGTTTTCTACAGGCCTACAATCAAATTCTGATGTTAGCTAGGACCTGTTAACCTTTTTCGCACATAATTTCATATGATTCATATGTTGTTATTATTTAGATATTCATTTATCATTATTTACACATGATTATGAACCCATCATCGTCAATGCAACTACTCATACGAGCAATGCAACATGTCTGAATACTCTTTCTAAAGCTGAAGACACTCATTGCTGCAAAAAAGTGATTGTCCAGAATTGTACAGAGGATTCTCACTAATTTTAGGAGGATTTGGCCAATATAAGACAGACAGTCTTTTCTCAGCAAGAAGATTACAGCCATATTATCTATCCCAGATAGCCTTTGTTCATCCCATAGTAATACTGCTCATTTGTGCCTGCACTACATTGGATAATACGAATAGCACAAGACCTACTGTTCCATTCAGTTTCATCATTAGTAGTCAGGCCACTCATTTTCATAAAAAGATTCAAAGTAATTAATCTGAACTGGGAACAGCATTAGGGAATTCCGAGAGAAGAACAGAAGACTGAAAACAATTCCTGGCCATGTAGTGCAGCTTTAAGCTTATTTAGGAAGGTAAGAAACAAGTATCATTAATACTTTGTTTTACCTGTACATCTGTTGCATGCTGAGTTGACAAATACATGTCCATTTTTTTACCCTCCACTCCTGCAATAACAAGCATACTATTTGTTTCCAGGTAAAAATGTTCCTGTCCTTCTGTGTGCAATTCACCTGTTACGTATATAGTTATAGGAAAATTTAAGCTGGGTTTCAAATGAACTGTGAGGAAATTTGTATTTGCCTCTCTCTCTATATATTTGTGTATATGGCAGGGAAAAAGAGTTTTGTCACAGAAGAAAAATAGTTTAATTTACTTTTTATTTCTTTGTATCTCAAGTCTACACCTTCTGGGACCTGTGTTGATTAAGAGGAAATTATTCAATCACCTAATCCTTATATAGCTTTTCCTTTTTTTCTTTGCCAGGATAAGATCAGTATCAATTTAATAGCTCGTGCTTTTTCTTCTTTAGGAGATTACATCTCTTCTGCTATAACACGATTATACTGTTGTCTTCTCAGTCACTCTGTGAGGGAAAATACAGCTTTCATCTTCCTTCCTTATCCTCTTTCTATCCATATGCCCTTCTCCTATTACACTTTTTCTACATGTTTTTACCCAGCAATTTACTTTTGTACCATTTTCCTTAGAGAGAGGGAAATCTGTCAGCACAGAACAGCATAAAAGCTAATTCTGTAAATTCTCTATGTAACCTTAACTTTATGCCATCCTTGTGTCTGACAATGTTTCCCTAGCAGTTATTCCTGAAATACATGTTCATGCAGAAGTAGTAGGAATCCGAACTGAAGCCACTTGCGGGTGACAAGATGTTTGAAGGGTAACACTTGGAAAAAGTCCAAAGGAGAGCAGAAAAAAAATCATCAGAGGTCATGAACCTACATAGAGAAGATTGACAGAATTGAGGGGGCTCAGCCCAAAAAAGTGAAGGAAGACATGAATTTTCAAATCCATGGTAGGCCGTTGCAAAGAGGAAGAGAATAGTCTGTGCTACGTGCTCACAGTAGCGAGAACAAGAAGTGCAGTAGTACTTAAATCGCATCAAATTGTTAGCAATGAGGATAATCCTTCTAACGACAGGCATAGTGAATCACTGGAAAAAATTGCCTGGGGACACTGCTGAGTCTTCATGCTCGGAGGACTCCAAGAACAACTTAGATAAATCTGATCATTCTTTCAAACATGATACAGATAGAACTCATGTTAGAAAAAGGAAAAGGGGCTGATGATCTGCTACGTTCCCTCCTGTGATCAAGCAGGTGTTAATTCATGTGTAGTTAGCATTCAGTGAAGAGAAAAACTCAGCTGCAGAAATTTAGGGAGTAATAACGGCAGAAGGTAGGTGTGATCATGTATGTCATGAAAGGACAATCAGAAAAGCACATGAGCAGGACACATGAGTTGTCTAAGCATTTATAAGGTACTCACTAACAAATTTCAGAGCTGCATTCAAGTGTAAGAAACACAGAATTAGGGGAAGTATTAAAACTAGCCAAGCCACTGTTAAGAGAAGCATATCTTGGTATCATATACCTTAATTTTAGTAAGTCTTTTTAACTGTCCCACAGACTACTCTTATAAGCAAGTTGAGAAGTACAATCCAGATAAAATCAGGGATACCACTGCTTGAAAACTGCACTCAGAAAACAGTTCACAGGGTTGGCTGTCAAGCTGCAAAGATGATGCATATAGAATCATAGAAGAGTCTTTTCTAGGTCTAATGTTAACCCATGGTTGCATTAATAACTAATGAGCAAACTACAAATAATATCAAACTGGAAAGGGCTGCAAGCCCTTTAGAGGACAGGTTCAGATTTGAAAGTGATTTTTCTACATTGGAGAAATGTCCTAAAGTCAATGGCATGAAGTTCAGTAGGGGTAAGTGCCAGTACTTTAGACAGCACTGCTGAACAAGGTCTAAGCAGGGATTACAGAGGAGCACAGTTTGACTGTATATCCACAATTGATAACACCACATGGGTGTTGGTGGCATTGGTGAAACCTAATCTGAAATATTACCATAGTGAAGTTGGATGTAGTGAAATTAGAGATAACAAAAAAGTGAGCAGTGACAATGATAAAGGTCAGCAGACCTGACTTATGGGGAAAAGATGAGAGGACTGTGTTTAGAGGGTGAACCTTTAAAGTTTGCAGGAAGGGAGATTTAGATTAGGTATTAGGAAAAAAAATTTCTAATTCTAAGGACAGTTAAACTCTAGAACTAACTACAATAGGAGCTTGTGGAATATTCTTCATTGATACTTCTTAAACACAGGTCTGATATTTATGCACAGAGTGTGCTCTGGGACTACTGGATCATGTTCACTATTTGAAGACAGTGAATTTAGTGACTGTAGGAGTGGTATTCCAGACCTATTTACTCCTATCCGGAGTTTCTGGGATTAGCCCTAAGTCAAGAAGTCAACTTAAAATGGGATAAGTTAGCTAACATCCATAAACAAAGCCTTATTTAGCTGTAATCTTTCTCCTAGGATTAGCGCACTTCATTTTAGTTAGCTGAGTTCTAAAACAAGGAAATGGTAGAGTTTAGTCAACGTGAGCTAACAAGTGTTAGCGAAGCTTCATTTAAATGTGACTATTTCATCTCCATTTCCAGTGAAAGGAAAAAAATCAACAACAGAGTAAGTTTTTTTGTGAAGAGACTAGAAATTTAAATTCAGCCACCAGCTGGAAATAGATTCTGAACTTGCATAACTCTTCTCCCTTGCCTGATGCACTGCATGTATGGATTACCTTATATGATTTCATCAGCAGACTTGAATCCTTTCTCAGTATCTCCTTTTTCTATTTTTTTTTCTTCAGTAATGTACGAATTATGTTTCATTGTATCCTGTAGCAAGAAAAAAAACATGTTAATTGTAATTCAGAAAGGCAGTTGATTTTTACATAGGACAATCTTTCATCATCCATATGATTCTTTTTCAGATGGGCAGGTGGTTGTAGCTAAGTATTAGAAAGAGCGGGATAGTTGTTCCACCATCAAAGAGAGCTTCTGGTTTTTTTTCATTTTTTGTAGTTCACATCATTCTCTTCTTCCTCTGGATTAGAAATACTACATGTCTGTTAATGGCATTCAGAGCTGTTGAAAATATTTCAGAATCAGATTGCTTGCTACTGAAAACCTGCCAGGCTTGAAAATTTTCAGAACATGGAGACAGGATGTGTGATTCCAGAACTTCTGCAAACATAAGCTCTCAAATTTAACTCTGTACTGACCTACTCCTGCTGGGAATTTGGCTCCTGGAGGCATGGAATTGCTCACTTAAAACTTTCTGAATATTCTTTAGCAATTTCGTCCTAGATCCACAAAGACCAGTGTCCGATACACTGGATGAATAGGTACCTAATAAGATTCTTTTTTGTGTTTCTAAAACCAGAACTTTGGAGGCCATTTATAAACTTCTTAAACTTCATCTTCAGAACTTCAGAATAAAATCATATCTCATACCAAAAAAAAAAAAAAAAAAAAGAAAAATCCAGAGCCTGGTAGAGCTCTGCACAAGGAGGTAAATAGTGAGTGAAGTGACTTCAAAGCTCTATCAGACAATGAAGAAGAGACGGATTGCTACCTCAATAGTCAGAATTGGCTCCATAGTTTTGTACACTATCTTCACCTTTTCAGCCCCACACTTTGCTGGAGTCAGTGACTCTGCAACCAAAGCACAGATTATCTGACCAACACAAATCACCTGCAAGATATCAATGTATTACCCAAGGAAAAAACACAGGAGTGGTTAAGTTCCTGTACAGAGAGTGTTTTGTGGAAATAGATTCTGCTCAAATGCCACTTTTACATTCTGTTTCTCTAAGAATACTATCCCAGCACAGACTTATCTTCATTAGATGAGAGGTCTATTGGCATCTTTCATCTGCCACAACATAACTGGCATTAGAAATACTGTTGACATCAGTAGTCATGAATGTTTCCCCTATGTTCATCCTGAGGTGGCCAGATACTGTGCCAAGTACAATCCCATCTGGCACAGACTTTCTTGTCTGTACTCAGAAATGAAGGAAACTCAGACAAGAAGGAATAGAGAGGTAAGAGCAACACATTAGGAATTATTCCTGCCCTACTGCAAATGCCATGCAACAGTGTCACTTGTGACCAATACAGTTTGAGGACTGGGACACTCTGTACAGTTATGCTGGTTGCACAGATCCTATAAATTTCTTAGCTCTGTTGATGCTCAACAGAAAGAAACAGTGTTGTCTCCCATTGCCATATTCTAATGTATAATCTGGCAATTAATTTCATATTGGTTCCAACTGGGCAATTCTCATTTTATTTGACCCATCTTTGAAAATCTCAAAGGCCATGGCTATTTCATACTTTCTCAGAATCCATGACAATCAGTCATTTATCAACCCTTAAGGAATCATGGAGGACTCATTTAAATCCCAAGCTATTTAAGAGAGCTTTTCCTTTCTCTCTCACTGGGGAATGGTAATTCTGTTCTGCCCAGCCTGCCTGGCACTGCATTAATAGCTCTTGCACTTCTTTTCATTTCATTGCAATAAGATGATACTTGCAAACTCACTTTCATTTTTGTAAATAACTGAGGCAAAAAGGTTCAGACACTGCTCCAGAAGCAAAAAATACCTTATCTTCTGCATAGATAGTGAGGCACTGGACCCAGAGAAGTTGTGGATGCCCCATCCCTGGAATTGTTCAAGGCCAGGTTGGATGGGGCTTTGAGCAGCCTGGTCTGGTGGAAGGTGTCCCTGCTCATGATCTTTAAGGTCCCTTCCAACCAAACCATTCTATGATGGTTTCATTTGATTCAAATGGCTTATCCTCGTCATTTTCCCCTGGGACATCTCTTGCTGTCACTACATTAACCACTCCTAGCACCTGAAGTGCTTCTAGTGTGTCATTTGATCTGGAAAGTAGAACATGCAAATAAGTAAGTACTGTACATGGTACAAATATCTTTAGTACAAGTAATTCAGTGAACTTTAGGACAGAAACATAATCCACTTGGTATTCTCACCACAGATCTCTACATAGAGAAGAAAGTGGAAAAGTGTTGATTAGCCTATTGAGAAAAAATAAATGGAAGGCACGAGCATCTGTGTGTGCATGGCATACAACAGTTCTTCAAATACTAGTTGCAGTACTGTCCTGGTTTCAGCTGCAATAGAATTAATTTTCTTCCTAGTAGCTGGTACAGTGCTGTGTTTTTTTGGATTTAGTATGAGAAAAATATTGCTACCACACTGATGTTTTAGTTGTTACTAAGTAATGCTTACTCTATGTCAAGGAATTCTAGTTTCCCATGCTTTGCCAACGAGGAGGTGCACAAGAAGGTGGGAGGGAGCACAGCCAGGACAGCTGAACATAACTAGCCAAAGGGATATTCCATACCATTGAACGTCATGCCCAGTATACAAACTGAGGGGATTTGGCAGGGAGGGGGATGATCGCGGCTCAGGGACGGGCTGGGCATCAGTCAGTGGATGGTGAGAAATTGTGTTGTGCATCACTTGGTTTTCTTGGGTTTTACTCCTCGCTCTCTGTTATCTCCCTTTTCTTCATCATCATCATTATTATTATTATTATT